>NW_027615783.1:0-35415 GCF_965212315.1 Lampetra planeri
TGTGTGTGTTCGTTTGTGTGTGCGATTGTTGAGAAATTACGGATTACAGGCTAATTTCTGGACTGGGGGAGGAGATGAAAGGAAAAGTGTTAGCGCTAGCTAGCGAGCGGGCTAATGCAGAGGAGCTAACGACTTTAAGCTAGCTGCTCAGCTAGCTCGCGTTATTATTTTACCGTTAGCTAATTAGCAGTTGGTTTACACATGCTTAGTGGCGTAGAAAGGTGGTTATTTGACGGTGAAACTGACATAAAGACACGCCTTTCTGTAACATGGTGGGGGCTGCTAGCCTGCTTTTATGTTAGGGGACGCAGCGTTTGTGTCCTTGCTAAATTATCCGTCTATTTATTGCTATCACTGCCTGTAAGGTTACACAGCTATCGTCTGCACAACAAAGCAAAAATCAGCGAGTGCAAAAATCTGGATGTATAAATGTTATGCGAGCCAGCCGGTTCAAAGTTTAACACCCCCCCCCCCCCCAAAAAAAAAAAAAAAACATTTTATTTGAAGCATTTGGAAAGCTTTCACAGCATTGTTTAGTTAATTCCAACTTTGTCACACATTGATAGTGTCGCTTACTGTAATCGTTTAAATCGTCTAAATGGGAAAACAAACTGTGAATCATGAGGCCAGGCAACATTTCAAAGCAGTGTGCTGGTTTGTTTGTTCAAACTTAAAAAGCAGCTGACTGGGATAAAATTCGCCGTTAACTGCCAGGCCGACTCAACACAAACTACAAGGAATTTGTAGATGAATGTAGTTCATTTACTGAGTATTTGTGTGACCCATGTATGATAAGATTTGTCGTTTCTTTTGTAAATCCAGTTTTAAACCAGAATAACGCCTCTGCACAGTCATGTGATGTGAACTTTCCCTGATGGCATTTCCAGCGTTAGCCTCAGCCTTATGAATCATTCCTAATTCCTTGTTGGTTCCAAAAACATGGCACAGCTTTCTGTCAGTAGCTGTCACAGACAGGGGTCACATGACCTGGGCTCAGACTAAATCCTGGAACTCCACTTTATCGCCAATGAGTCAGTATGAGTTACTGCAAGGACTCCACATATGTCTAAAAGTAAAGGAAAACAAACTCAACAACGTCTTGTAAAAGGAAGAAAACAAAGGTACATCTGTATGTACACCGTGTGTGTGGTAAACTGTGAAACTATAGATTCCCAACAAGTACTTCTAAGGTCAGTCAGTAATACTTCCTTTCCATGTAACTGATGTACAGTATCTGACAAAACATGTTCATTTCTTCAGTGAGTTTGAGTCTCATGGTTGAGATGCATCAAACGTTCCTGCAGTGAAACCAATTACATGTCATAACCTTCTTGCCTCCAATCTAACCTAAGACAATCTAAGACAAAATATCCATGACCAAGGGAGTGATCCACTGATGTTTATTGCTGAGGAATATGTTAATTTGAGAGGTCACCGTTCTTCTCAGTGATGTCAAACAGGAGTGCATTGAATTGAGAGATATCTAATATTTTGGAGGTGAAAGTATAAGAAGTGTAATACATTCTAGTTAACCACAAACCACAATGTCGGATGAATAATAACTAAAACATCTTCTAGGTAGATTTTTTAGCAGGAGTAGGTGGGTTGGGATGGGTTTTCCTGGTGGTCAGTGACTCCTCATAGACTGTTTATGATCTTCAAATGTAACAGCAGTTAACATGTAAACTTGCGAGTATCATGCTGGTGTGTAGATTACGTCCTGGGACGGGGTCCGACAGGCGCAGACATGCTCAACGGCCCTCAGTGTTTCCATTGGAGATCTTAGTTGTCATTTGACAGACAATATCAATTCATGCAATAATCCAGAAGAACTGCAGCCAAAGAAATGTGCTGCAGAAGAAGAACAGCTGTCGTTTGCCAGTAGGAGGAGCTTCACCGTAGACCTGGAAGAGTTATTAAAAGGTCCACACAGGAGAAGTTTTATACATTTAGACTTTTGTCTAACCCCCCCCCTCCCCCCCCATACTTCAACAACCCCACCCCCCACTGAACCTAAGAAGAAGCTACATGATTCAATCCCTTGTCTCCTGATTGACAGACTTAAGGGGCAATGTTTTCCCTCAACTTAACAATGTACTTCATCAAGCGGGTTCCACTTGGAGCTCCAACAGGCCTGTGTGTTGTGTTAGCTGCATATGCCATTTACGGCTTTGTGACCTTTTGTCGTTGCATTAAAGCACATTCCTCACACTGGCTGAATTGTGCAAATATCAGTGGCTTGGTGGCCAGACTATTCCTCTGACAGGCGCTTAGAGGAGTGAAAGCACTCAAGCAGATTGCTCAGGTTTTAAAGATGCAGAAATGAAAACCGCAAGACTCATCAATACAACGTCAATACCACTGTGATGAGTTAGTTGGTGAATACTTTCAAACAAACAATCCCGTAACACACCAGAGCGTGATTTAAAAGCTCTGCAAGTCTCTCAGGAATGTTAACAGTTAAGTGTGTGCAACTCCTTTGCCTGACAATCAGAAACGTCAGTGACCTGAATAATAAGTGTACAACTCAAGCTAGTCCAGACCCGGTGTTAGAATGCAGCGCCACATCTGGAGTGAACACCTGTCATCAGATTTCACAGACACAGTCTACATGCAGATTAATGCCTCTGTGATGTCCATTATTGTTTTTAAGTGGTTAAAGATATCAATGCAGACTGCATCGGTTCCTCCTTGTGTGGGCTTTGTGAGAATTTCAGGCCGGCCTAGTGTGAGAATTACATGGTGTGAGAATGAGTGTGTCCTTCCTCTCGCAGACAGGACACCGGTGGATTGGTGACCCTGGTCACGTTTGCATTCTCACTGCTCAGAGGCTGTGGCCACATGTGAATGACCGAGCAGATCCCGGCACATGTCAGTGTGTCCTGATAGCCTGACACGGAAACGTAAAGCTGTCCAGCTGTGATCGGATCACCCAAGACGCATGTTTGGGGGTCCGAAACGGGGTCTGAACAGGGCTGTGGCTTTAACAGTTTTATGGGCTCACACAATGAATGAGCTTACTGCCAAGTGAGGAAAACAAAGTGACTGTCAGGACTGGAAACTGGGTTTGCTCTATTCTAGTGGGTAAAGTGCCTCGCTTCATTCATTAACACAGATTAATATTTACAGAACCATAACTGCACTGTGACATTACACTTGAGCTGCCTTTTGCGAAGTAATTGACATGGTTTTATCTTGAACCAGCACTTATCCCCACCTTTCTCATGCTCGCTACTCCCGCTGCCTTTTAAATATGTGAGGGAAAGAGGCCGTCTATTTTGAGGCCATAATAATTTGGGAAGGGGGCTTTGCAGTGGCCTCTGGGGAGGCAGATTTTAGATGGCCGATAGACTTGGCACGCTCAGACCGGTGTGGCGCCCCCCCCCCCCCCCCATCTCTGTCTATCTCTCTCTACCTCGCTGTGCTCTCTCTCCATTGAGTCAGTGGTTTGGGCCTGCCAGAGGCGAGTATAATGGTTCCCAGTGTCTGTAGAGATTAAAGGCCAGAGCTGCATTGTTCAAATGCCCTGAGATTAGTTTCCAAGGAGACGGGTTTCAGTTGCCATGAGAACATAGTGCTTGGCTTTATCTGAGCAGTTTTTTTTAAACAGTTTCTATCTGTACGCCTCTTTGCTTTCATTTACATTCGTCCACAAAAGTTTCTGTTCCAGGCCATCACGCAATGAGCCCTAGCGGCGAGCTGCGTTGTTTGAGCAAACACCAGGACCGTCAGTCACTCTTTGTCTTGGACAAGTCTTCAAGGAGTCCTCTATGGTTCACTGTGAAATATCTAAGCAATTATTACACTGCCATGAAATTTAGTACTGACATTTATTGTTCCTTAAACACCATCCTCAGGTTGTGAGAGAAACTGAATTGTGACGCCTTTGGGATTTTTTTTTTGTATCAATCATTTTATTTATGGCTTTGGTTTATGACCAAAGACCTATAAGAAGAACAATAACAATAAATGACATTTATCTCGGCTGCACTTTGTGTCCAATGCTGATGAAGAAATGATAGCATGTTAATGTGCTAGTAATATCGCCTGGGGGAGTTATGCAGGACAGTGGATGCTTCTACAGTACGTTGATATGCTGGGTTTATGACATGGACTATGAGGAGCTATTCTCTGGAGAATAGGAACAAACCTATTTGTGAACCCAAACTGCGTATTACTTTAAATATTATTTATTTGTACAGTGTTAAAACAACTGGTGTAAAAACATAAACAACAACAAACGGATAACAAACAAATATCTAGAATTGCCTGCAAAATAAACATCAGCAAAGTACAATACAGTAACAAAAATAGAAATATGAAGTAGAAAAGAAACATAATACAGGCAATCTAATGAATGCTGTATGTGTGTGTATGTGTGCACACACGCCTTGTATATTTATCAGAAACATGCTAAATCTTGGGCGAAAGTAACAGAACACCTGGGGAAGGCTCTGGAGATAGAGACCCCCATCTTGCCAAGTACGAGTACATCCCCACCAGAAAATGGATTGAAGCTATGACACAAATAGTGTCATATGAACAGACGTTGGGGAGAATTAATAATGACGGGGGGGAAGAGAAGGGGACATGGGACCGTTTGTTTACTATGGGCTGGTGACAACAACAGGACATGGAAAAAGAGAAACACAATCGAGAACAGAAACAAAATACTAATCAAATGTATCACTGCAGGTTTGACACTGATCTGCATTGAAAACATCATTGAATGCAAAGTTTGTCCTGCGTCTAATTGTTGTGTTGCCAGAGTCCTTAGTCATGTAAGCCTGCTGCCGATGTTCTTATTTAACCTCACTGAGCTGCCATTATGGCCACACGGCTGCAGACGCGCCGTGGCCGCCGTCCTAACTCGTGTTCATCTGGTCTCAGCAGAGGCATGGCTCAGATGAGGAAGCTGACAAGCGAAGGCGTCCGGACAAACTCCCGGGGCGAACCGCAGGTTCCGCTGGCGTCGGCCAGACAGGAGATCCTCACCAGCCTGGTGTCTGCCCTGGACTCGGTGGTACGGCCCCACATCTTCCTCTGTGGTGACGTGACGATCGACACACAGAACAGAATCCCTGACAACGTGACACCTGTGTTGCAGTGCATGGCGATGTCCAAACTCAACGCTGAGGTGGCGTGCGTCACTGTACACGAAGACAGCGTGATTGCTGTCGGCACAGAAAAGGGCAGAGTGTTCCTCAACTCCCGGAGAGAGATCCAGACAGACTTCTACAAGTTTTGCCGTAAGTTGATGGTGTATAAGTTGTGAGATGTAGTTTACAGCTTAGTGTCACTAGAGTCAGAGTCATTATTAGACCCTTTTGATGTATGTCACATTCATTTTGCAGTTACGTCCTACAGCAGTTATTTTGGACAATAAAAGAGTTTGTATAAAGTATCACTGAAACAGATGTAAAATACTGGTGAGCTAAAAAGGAAGTCGGAGATTGAGGACGCTTTTGTCCAAATGTCAGCATGTTCACTGGCATCTCGTGGTTTGCATGAAACCATTTTCATAAAGGTCACTTTGATTTCCTAAACAGGTCATTCGTCTCATCACCAAGCATGTGGGACGTTGCGGTCTACTTGTTCTTCTCGTGATGACATCACTACGACTTTTCAGCATGTGACGCTTGTCGTTTGACTTTAGGGGCACCGTGTCCTGCAAAATGTGAGCGCCGCAAACGCCCATACCAAAGACCAGGAAGGGGACGTAGTCAAACCCAGCAAGGAGAACGAGCACGGGAAACCGAGAGCTCCATCGGACGCTCAGTCCAACATCTTTGTCCTGAGGAAGATGGTGGAGGAAGTTTTCGCTGTACTTTACAGTAAGACATTGTTACAACTTGTTTTCACATCCCATGGACATTTGTTTAATCAACAGAAACACTGGCATTAGGTATGCCAAAGCCTGATTTATGCCTCTGTGTCAAACTGATGGTGTAGGGTCCACAAAAAAACAAAAAACAACCCAAAAAACAATTTTCGGCCCACCAAAGACTGAAACGCCAGTTTTTGGAGAAAGACGTGTGCTCAGACTTTAACTAGATCAGATATTAACTTGTTGTTGATCTATTTTTAATTGATCTGCAGTTCAACATTGATCTGTGTCAGTCTAAAGATGTGAGCCTTGAACGTCACCCCTGTTGGCTCGCTAACAGAGTACCTTTACTTTAACCCTTTTTCTATGGAGGGGGGAGTTTGCGAGTCTCAGCAAATTTGTCATTTAAAAAAAACAAAAACAAAAGTGTGTTCTGTGTTTGCCAAAGAAATAGAAGTAGAAGAGGAGATTTATGCCCAGAAAAGTGAGAAAATGATGCAGATCTATTTGGAGTTTCTGCCGTAACAAGATCCGCTCACTTTCACTTGCTATCACTTGAACTAAACAAGTGATAAACAACACTGGAAACGACAAAAAAAATAAACACAGTGGCTAGATTCAATGCAGATTGACGCAGACGTATAAATGCTCAGTTCAGTGCAGAAGCATAAATCCTTTACACTGTAAACGCTGCCTGTGGCAAAGTGCTCACTGCCTGGTGGAATACGCAGGTGAAGCTGTGGGAAAGAGCAGTCTGGTCCCTGTGCCTTATGAGTGGATCCAGAAGGACCCCAGCTGTCTTGTGGCCCACGGTTTGCCCGAGGGAGTCACCCTGAAGAAGCCGTCCGAGTACGACACCAAGACGCTGATGAAGATTCTGGAGCAGAGCCACCGCATTCAGTTCACCGTGAAAAGGTGAGTTTCACGCTGCTGTTTGGGGCCGTCTGTGCCACATAATGACATGATGGCTTCTAATAAAACACAAGTTCGGCCAAAAAGCTGTTTGAGTATGAAATACTAGTCAGGAGGGTTGTCATGGTGATGACATTTCTGCTGGTATCATGAGTAAATAGTAATATATTTCCAAAGCCTCCGGATGATTCTCCTGTAGAACAAGTTGTCTGAGAAGGTTCTCCGTCATGAGAGTCATCTCAGCATGTGAACAAAAAGGTTTGATTTGAAAAGTTTCTGTTGCCGATGTGAAAAAAAGGTGAAGCGTCTTTTAGCTCTTACATTACCAAAGTTGTGTTTTTGCTAGTTTTTTGTTTCAGCCTTTATTGGCAAAGTAGAATGATCCCGCGGGTCCCAACGCAGATCTCGTGGGGCCGGGCAGTTTGGAAAAAATAGAAATATCTATAACGTTTAAAATCAACATTCATCTCAATCAGTTAGTGAGGAAATTTCAAAAATGACCAGATTTCCAAGGGAGTCAGCGGATCAGTGTGTCCTACAGGGTGTAAGAAGACATAATATCATCATCATCATCATCATCTCCCGTTGCTCCGGTTACGGGCCTCAGTTGTGCTGGAGTTGATTCCAGCTGTCAACGGGTGAAGGTCAGGGTTCACCCTGGATGAGTCACCGGCTCATCAGGGAACCACATGAAAGACAGACAACCATTTACATTCACATTCACACCCATGGGGGATTTACATTGACCAATTAACCTCAGCGTGCTGTTGGAGGAAGCTGGAATACCCGGCGAGAACCCACACAGACACAAAGAGAGCATGGAATCTCCACACAGAAAGATCAAACCAGGGACCTTCTTTCTATGAGGCGACAGTGCTAACCACTGTTCCACCGTGTCGCCTCAACATCAAATCAGTGCCTCTCTGTTATGGGCATGTGGGCTTAAATAGTTTTTGTTTTTTACGGGTGCAGGCGGGTGTAGTACACACATCGTGGTTGTAAGTGGTAATGGTCAGAAATTTAGCGGTTCTATTTTCTTCATGGTCATCAAGCAGATGTTCGTGCCGCTGAAGAAGAAGAAGACGTGTAGAACGCTGATTGTGTCCTCTTGGTTTATTTACCTGTTGCGTCTGTGTGTGTGATTCAGGCCCGCAGACGATTTGTCTCGAGAAACTAAGTCCAACACCGATATCAGTCACAACTCCTCATCTGCCATCATGACGCAGAGCAGCCATTGCCCAGGGAAGACTACTGCCCAGGTAGTCCCGCCGTCAAGTCCCGCCACTTCCACCAACTCTGTTCTCTCAAACTTCCTGTACGGAATGCCCATGTCCTCCAAACCCCACCCAGATGGAAAGCTGGACATCAAACCCATGTCGCTCCTCAACCTGGGCAAGGATCGACTGGTGGCCTGGACAGACAAGGGCACGTCTGTGAAGGACGTCGCTAACAACGGTGAGGTTTTTGTGTGTGTGGACAGGAGACGTTAACATCACTGCAGCGTGGTAATTACTGGAGTGCTGATGATAGCTTTGTGGCGTATCCGCAGATGAAACAGTCAGACTCCCTGGTGAGCAGAGCCAGAGTCCCGCCGGTGTCCACATCTCCAAGAGACTCCTCTTCTCCATCGTGCATGAAAAATCAGGTGAGTTTGAACACTCAGACTGTCGGAGTTGTACTAAATAAGACCGATTAACCGATTAACTGCTACTTGAAAAATCATTTCATCATTCCTGAAGTTTCCTGAATGTGAGTGTGAAATAATAAAAGCTATTTTCTGGAGTTCATGCTCAGTCTGCCCATAAATTCCTATTGATAAGGAAGCAAAAATGCGAAGAAAAATTGCACATGCAGCCTGCGCACACACTTGACATGCGTCAATTCATTTCCCAGATTGATAACAGACCAACTCAGAGATAATCCCCGTCAACTAACACATATTAGCTTTGTGGTCTCTGTAAATCATCATCATTTTGCAGTGAAGCTGAAAATCTTTGTCTCAAATGTTCCCTGTTGGTTTTTGTCACATACCTGTACCAGACTGAGTGTATTGCCACATTTTATACTGTAATAACAGAGGTGGAAATCTCTGAGGTGGATTTCTGTGTGTTTGGGATTTGCAGGCTCAGACAGTAACGACACATTTGTTTACGGGCTGAACTGTACAAACCTTTGGCCATTAAGGGGCTAAGCTAATAAGAGTAATCCTCTAAGAAGATTGCACTAATTTCCCAAGCTGACACTGAGTCGATGGATACGATTAATTTTCAAACCATTAGCACCACGATGTAATAAAGCTACTTTGAATGTTTGCCGCTCCAGTACACTTTCATAAAAGCAGCAGGACTCTCGCTCAAACTGCTTCTCTGTCTCGGCAGAAAAATGGGACTCGTTCATTCGGGAAACGGAGGACATTAACACTTTGAGAGAATGTGTTCAGATCCTGTTCAACAGCCGATACGGTAAGGAAAGCTGCTTTCATGATTACCCAAATCCTTCATTTTATACGTCCAGCAACATTTGACTATTTTGTCTGCTAGTTTCTCAAATCACTGCTTCAGCGTAAAACAAGGCAGTCATTTCCCACTCGAAGTAGATATCTGTTGTGGCCTAAATTAGCCTCGCTCTAGTTTTGGGGTGATTTAGGGAGCTTAAAAAGTCTGGACCAAGGTTGGTGTTACTCTACTGTCTCCATCTACATCCTTGGTTCTGGTTTCACTCTGCATAAACACCAGTGGACCAATGATCTACTGACGTTCTGTCTTCATTACTGATGTTGCCTGAACTGGACATTGATTGGCTGGAAGGAGACCTGTGTATGACCTAGTCACAGCACCAAAGCGCTCATTGGCTAGTTAGCACTGTTTACCACTTAGTAAAGAAGGAAAATGAATAAACACATCATAACAACGATACTGTTCTGGTGTTCCTACCAGCAGCAGCAATGTCATGAACAATATGGAGTCTAGTTCAGTTATCTAGGATCCAGATCAATGTCCTGGTCATGTGGAAGCTTCATCGTCGCCTAAAGGCGACTGCTAGCTATGCTGAGGACCAAGGCTCCACTCCATGTACTAAGGATCATGTTCATTTCATTTCTTCATCGCGTGCAGGCTGATGACTGGAACTTCCTGTTAAAGGACCAAAGTCCAGACTATCCAAAAAGGCTTTTACACTGCAAAAGGTCCAGACCCACACCACCTCTTTTGGTTGGACCATTTTTTTTTCTTTGGTCCCGATTGTGGACCCTGGAACTTTCACAGCAGTAAATTTGGTTCGGACCAACCATCTAGGTGTGAAAGCCCCCTTGAGCTGCACTCAGAGCCTGGAATGGCCTTGAGTGACTATCTCTGGGACATGAAGCAGCAGACGACAAGCTTCAGCTGTTTCAGATGATCTGTTCAACACAAAGCTGAAGACGGGCAGCCTCACAACTCCCACTTAATAACTGTTTACTCTCTTACTCAGAAATAATAGAATCACTCTCAAGGGAACTCATACTTGTGTGTTTGGGTTTTGTTCGTCTCAGGCTTCCATTTATATCTCTGTTCAGACGATTGTTCACGCACACCGATGATGGCTGCGTAGCTTTGGATGTTGATGGATTTGGGTCACTGCTTTGGTTTGATCGTCTTCTCCTCGACGATACATGAGCACATGTAACCGCATTAGACTGATAATTTACACAGAACACAGTGTTTAAAGGGACCCACAGCAGCCATTTTTAAATCCCATAAAACTTCTCCTTTTTCTTGAATATTGAAATGCACAGAAACCTTTATGTTGGATGTTTCCGCTGGAAGCTACTTTATTTAATGTTCATAGAAACAATGAAATGAATCAAACTGCTGTAAACTGTTTTCTCTTTCCCTCTTTCAGCTGAGGCTCTGGGTCTCGATCACATGGTGCCTGTCCCATACCGTAAAATAGCCTGCGACCCGGGTGCCGTGGAGATCATTGGAATCCCCGACCAGATCCCCTTCAAGAGACCGTGCACCTACGGAGTCCCCAAACTCAAACGCATCCTGGATGAACGCCACGGAATCCGCTTCATCGTCAAACGGTAACTGATGCTTCTCAGTTAGACAGCGTTACTCTTTTATAATGTGCTTAGCATGGAATACCATTGGAAACATAGTCGCGGGACAATTAGAGTCACACAATCTACATTTTAGCTGTCAAACATCTTGAATTTTCAGTGCCTATGAGCTGCCCTACCTTGCTTGAGTCAGTGCATGAATTGGAGCACCCACACATGTGATACAGTGTTTGTTTACTAACCTCATACAAATCATTCCCAACCCAGTGGTTAGCAGTTCGCTAACACAATACATGCTAACCGTCACGCCAACCCAACTTGTGACATATGGAACTTTAAAGACGTTTGGTTTGATTTCTGAGAGTTTCCGTATTAATAGAATTGAATAGAATTGTTTTACTTATTTCAGGTAGCGATGCACCAATCCTTATTTTTTCAATTCCGATCCAGCACTGATACTGTAAGTTGGATATCTGTCGATACTGATACTTTGCAGACTCCGGAGCTCTGTTGGATTAAATGCCAATGGCTGCTTCATCTAATCAGCACAAAGTAGGGAATAGTTACACTTACTGCACGTTTCTTTCATCTAGCCTGTGTGCAGTTCAACTTAAAAGTGACATGGGGGGGAAAGTCAGACCTCCAGATATCTGTTGTGAAACTCAAAGCTTTTACCTCTTTTGTATCTTCTCTAATACATGTATACACACTTTACCATGCAGTTCAGGTCGAGCCCTCTCTGACAAATATTTCCAGCTGACCACGTCATACCGTGGCTCCAAGGACTGAATTAGCAGCTGGTATCCCCTGTCCCCATTACAATACAATTCAATATCCTCTCTGTGGTTTTTGTTGCCTGCACACTATTGGGTGAAAATATTTCATCACCTTCAAAGTTAGCCGCCTCCGTTCCTTTTATTCAGTTCAGTGAACAGGATGCTTGTTGGCGTGAAGGCGCTGTCAGTGCTCGATTAAGTTCGTTGTGTTATAACTTGGAAGTTTTACCACCGACCCTTAGGACATTTACAGCACAGATATTGCAAGTATCTGTTGAGTTTACAGGCTGAGGTAGTATGAAAACTGGGCTTCTGCACACCGTGTTGCTTGGACATGAAGCCCGTCACTGCACATAACATAGAGTTAGACAGACTAGATCGGTCCTTGTGTATCAGGCCCATTGTCATGGATACCGATCTAGACTTTTCTTCAGTAGAAGCACCGATACCAATATCGGATCGGTGCATCTCTAATTCCAGGATGAACAAACAAACCAAACTTGTCTCTGGAACGGGGTTTTACTATTGTGCAACAAATGCCACACTGAGTGTCGTTCTTCAGGTACAAAGACGTGTTGTGCTCAGTAGTTCAGGCTCAAATGAAGTCAGATTATATAAAGACATTAGCCTTCGTGTTCAAAGGTGTGGAAAGGCTGCTGGAGGACCTCAGTGGTGGCCGAGCACATGCCCGACATTTATTGACATTCACACATTCAGTCAGTGGAACTCAATAACAACAAAGTAGTTGTTTGAACATGTTCATACATTGACTTATCACCTGTTCTCCCTTTTTATATTCCAGAATGTTTGATGAGAGGATTTTCACCGGTAAGACTGAGAATACTTTTCTTTTCTCCTATGTTATGCCGTAGCTCCTGAACTGTAATCGTGCACAAGATAATAATTATTTGGTCATTGTTAAAAAGAAAAAATAGAAAAAATTCCTGGTTGGGCTCGTCGCCCAGGTCTCTCTTGCATCTCCGTGACAAAGAAAAGAACTTTCTTGAATGACTTTTGCAGGCCAGTGAGTCTGTCATTAATCCATTCCAATGAATTACAGTAACAACGCGACAGGAAGCTGCTGTGCCAAGTCGTTTCATTTCGTTTCATTTATGCTCTGCAGCTGTTATTTGTCGACGATGTTGCAGTGTTTGTTTGTCATCCGTGTCTTTGTTTGTCGAAGCTGCCGGCAAGATCGCACGGGATGAGGGCAAGCATGACCTGGGCACCATGGCTGATGACAGCTACCCCGAGAATCTGAGCATCCCGCCTGCCGCGGTGGAGCTTCTCAGCAACCCTCATAGCAGCAGGTCGGAGTACATGGCGTGACACTGCAGACATCATCAAGTTAAGATGAGAAAGAAAAACACAACTGTGCTATAATGTGTGTGTGTCTTTGCACTCAACAGATCAACGAGTGCATGTGTGAGCCCCTTGGCTGACTGCGAAGCAGGTATTTGCAAGTATTTCCGCACCATTAAAACTCTTAATTGTGTTATTGTGTTCCCTGAAGCAACAAACCCCAGATTATTTTAGACCGTTATGCTGGGATTAACAGTCCTTTAGTTTTTTGGGGTTTTTTTTTCAGACCAAACGTCTGATCATGTTTTGCAGTCCGGTCAGCTCCAACACATTCTAGCACCTACTTAAATCTGTTAAACACCGCCGTAAAGCAGTGCCACACACTGATGGGAACTCAGGCACAATGAACTGTGCAATCCCTGCAGGTCCCTCGGGCGATTGCATTCCTTTGAAAAGGATTAAAGCGGAGCCTCCAGATGGGGACATCATTCAAATTACAGTGCCAGGTAAGTGAGCCACAGCCATTAGCTTTCAGAGGGGTTCAGACAAGACACACACACTGACTGGAAGAAGTCAAACTCCCTGTTTGTTTGTTTTTTTCTTTGCCGTCCATTCATGTCCACCTTCATTGATGGTCTGTTTGTTGAGGTGCCCCCTGCTGGCCAGCAAACTGATTGCAGGTTTTACGATTTTCAAAATTTCTTCAACAAACTGCTGTCACAAGGAACGCCACAGGAAGTCATTCCTGTCGTTCCTGTAATTGCACTGTCTAACAATTGACTTCTGTGGGAGAGAAACACCACATAGAACAGTAACATCGTTCATCTCAGTATTTGGTCCACTGCCAGTTTATGCACTGTACATTTTTGTACTATTTCTGCTCTTACTATATTTTAATCCTCCTCTGTGAATGTACAGGCCCATTAGCTTTTGTTCTGTTTTTTTCGTACTTATTATTATGTGACCCACCAGAGAAACATAATTGTGAAACACAAAGGTATCATTTATCTCAGTGTTTCTCTATTTGTCTCAGTCCAAGGACCATTTATCCACCCAAAACTCACAGGGCACCAAGCTGAATAGGGTTTGAACACCAGCCCAGATAGCAAACCGATGGACTGTCACCTCCCACGGGGACACGTTGTCATGGGAAAAACATGACAATGTGTCCCCATGTAGTCCTTGAGCTTACTTTCTAATTGTTTCTTGAGTTTAGCAGGTTTCATAGCCTTTAGTCAAATAAAAATTCAGACTGGATGTACTCACTGTGGTATTTTCGTTTCACTTTAAACGTGTTGGCCATATTGTTGAGCAGGAGGTGAGGTTCAGAGCTTCTGTCGTTGACTGTAAACTTGTCTGGTTCCTCCTCTCACACACACAAACACACACAGGTGGGACATCCGCCTCAACCGTCCGTTTTTTTTTTTTTTTTAACGTTCCATAAATGACAATTTTCTCACGGTCGTGGCTGACCACTGGGGGTGCTGGCAGCCCTCTCATAATCTGAGAAACGAGGATTTTTCGTGTTCTTCAACTTTTACAAAATGAACGACTTTGACCCTTTGTCTTTGACCACGTCTTCTGGTCACACTGAAATGTCCGTTGAGTTAACCCCCCCATTGATAAAAAGCAGAACACAGCTGCTTCCCCATGCTTGGTAATGAGATGCGACCATTTGTGGCTGGTTTTGGCTTCATGCTGGAATGTGCATGTGTTTATGATTATTACATGTTGACAAGCTAAAACAGGAAGAATTGCAGGAAGCATTCAAACCATTAAAGGCAATATCAGCAGCGGGATATTTCCTGCTGCTCCACAGTAAAAAAAACAACAGTACTGTGGCAATACTTTTGATTTCTGAACTGCTGCAACTGTCATTTTTGGGGTCATCAGCCATCACTAGTAGTACAACTATTCTCATGTAAATGTCCTTCAAAAATCTGATTTATTGAGTAATATTTTTGTTTTGTTTTCTCAGTGCATATTTTTCCCTGTTTATCTTGGTGATATTTTTCTGTTTTGAGGTAATTTAATTTCCTGAAGGGGGAGATGAGTTCAACTGATTCTGGAAAAACGATGCAATGTCCGGCAGATCTGAATGGACTTTTTGTCTGAACAACCGCAAAGTCTCGAGGTGCCAGTGTTAAGTCGACAAACTAATGACGACACCACCTACATGACTCAAAGACAGCAGGAGCTCCCAGTGTCTCAAACCCAAAACAAAGTAAAAGTGGATTCAACCAACCAAAACTACAGAAAACAATTTCCACGGAAACCAGAAAAACATACGCAATAATTTTTTTTTTAGTTTGTCCAGTGAATGCAATATGCCTCCGTACTTGTTTACTTAGATTTCTGAACTATTTTTTTAACTTTTCAGTTATATTTCTTGCACTACTTGTTTCCCCAGAAGCTGGTCCCAGTGGGGAGGAGCCCAGCGAGCCGGTGGTGGAGCCTCTCCCGGCGGCATCGTGTCCAGCCACATCCACGTCCTCTCCATCTGCTGTTTCCGCCCCCTTGGTTCCCCACCACCCGTTGGAGAACCATGCAGGTAACCTCCTCAGCCCACCCAGGGATTGTCAGCTCCACCAGCGCCCTCCACTGCCACCTCTCATTCTGGATGTTTTTTAGGGAGCTAATTAAAAAACAAACAGCCAGAACACGTATGAAACTACTTTTCTCTTCCACTTCCCCACAACCGAACCTTCCCAGTAACCGGTAGCAACAGTCTTGACCTTCAGAACCCCCTCCCTCCCCTCTCCACTCTCACCCACTGTAGCTCTTCCTCTCTTGTCTGTGAAAAGCACCGTGTATCAGCTCTTTGACCGACTCTTGCGCCAGAAGTTATGTTAGATTCCATTCATGCTGATGCATTGTGCACATTTCCAGATTTAGAGTTCCTTTGTCCTCTAGTCCTGCTTCTCAGAAGCATTAGATAGAGCCGTCACAGTAGAGAAACCAAACCTTCTCCTCAGTCCTGTGGAGGTTCCTGAGTCCCACCTCCATCTGACACAGAAAGGTCCTCAGACTGAAACACCTTGGAGCCATTTGAGTAGACTGCACCTGCATCTGAGTTGCGTTGCCTCATCTTTTAAGAAATGTTTTCATACGTCAGCGAATGGCGCTCTGCATTAAAGGCTTAAAGCTAAAGTCAAAAAGTTCCATCCTCTGCTACGATTCGCCTCAAATTGACTTCATTGTAAGAACCTAAAGACGTCGGTTTTCCAGCAAACCTGTTTGAAGCTGGTGACAAAACGCTACACAGAACGGAAAGTCTACTCAACGTGGTGTTGGGCTGAACATGAATGCTCCTTTAATGAGCCTTTTTGATTTCATTGTGCTTTTTTTTAAGTTTTCTTTTTCTTTCACAAATGACCTCTAAAGGAAAGACAATGAAGGTACGTGCAGATGTTGCCCGTAGTCGTATTAATGTATTACTGCTCTTTAAGAAATTTACTCGTGCGTACTCATCGACTGTAGTAAAAATAAAACTGCACAGAAAAAGTTGGAACTGGAAAATGTTACTACTTTTTTAATTTTACTTTTTTAATGTACTCAACAAAGAAGTCCTTGTTGGTTTAATGCTGTCTGTATATTTGCCTTCATGTTTTGTTTTGATTTTTATCGTGCAGCTGAGGCTTTGTCACCGAACGCCACCGCTCAGAGCATCAGAAGACCCTCTGAAGGTAAGCTAATGTCATTTCCACCATTTCTCCTTTATGACCAAAGTACAACCAGACAGGCTAGAACTTACTTCTGTTAGTTTGTTGAGTGGTGTCATTCACCGGTGTGAAGTTCACTTCCCGCTTTGAAGCTCTCTGTATCATTTGTTGTTTCTTCTCCGTGCTTCTCAGCTGGCAGTCTGGTGGAGGACATTGGTGAAATGATTCTCCAACTGCGAAGACAAGTTGAGAGCCTCTTCAGCATCAAGTACGGTAAGCTAGCTGTTCCTCTTTTCATACAATTGCGAGGAGGCTGATTCGGTTTAAATCTCTGCACGCAGGATGCTAGAGGTACAGGTAGTTTTTTATATGAATATTTTACACTGACTGACGTAAGATAAACCATTATTCCACATCTGGGAACTTTACATTGCTACAGCAGCAAAGAATATTGTGGAAAAAAAGACAGAAATTGTATTACATGCAATAGATACAACTTACAAACAGAACTCAAATTTATTTCTAGTGCACTTTAAAAGCAACTACAGCTGAACTAAAGCACTGAACATCAGGAATAAAATTAACAGAAAACAGTAAACATGATCACACATTAATAAACAGATGAAAAAAGAAGATCAATAATACATCATAAAAACAGTAACGTCTCAGACTAGGTTGAAAGAAGGCTATTTGCATGACACTGGTAGTGTTACTGAGATATTTAGAATGAACAGAATCGGTGATGAGCCTGAGCGATGTGAGACTGCGAAATCTTTTGAGCATGAACATGACGGCCACGTGGATGGACTGAATAGTTTGTCTGATCGAGGAAAGAGCTGGAGCTGAGTTGAGTTCAGATCACGGGTGAGTTGTACTGACAGAATAGCAGGGGCTCCAGGACGGAGCCTTGAAGGACACCAGTTGTATGAGATTCCCTCCACCAGACCTGGAAATGTCCTTTTTGAGCGTCATAAAACATATCTGGACTCTGCTGCTGTCTCCTCTTTCTTCAGCTGAAGCGCTGGGACTTCCCGAACCGGCTAAGGTGCCGTATTCCAAGTTCCAGATGTACCCAGAGGATCTACTGGTCACCGGGCTGCCTGAGGGAATCTCCCTTCGAAGGCCAAACTGTTTCGGAGCGGCAAAATTGCGTAAGATCTTGGCGGCCAGCAGCCAGATCCAGTTCATTATCAAAAAGTAAGAGCACATCTTGTAGAACCCAAACCGTACAGACGTGGTCCTCGCCTTGGAAATCTCCTCATAACCTCTGTAACTGTCTGCAGCCCCAAGCTGTTAACTGAGCAAGTGAAACAAGAGATGCCTTCAATCGCCGCCTGTGACTCAGGTACGTTTATGGAAATATTTCACGTAAAGAAAAGCAAACATGCTTTTCCTCATTATATTCTTCCCTCTTCAGCTAGATCATAGCTTTAGGTTGTGTCGTTGAGATTCAAAGGGAGGCGCAGAATCGGTCACCTCTCACCTGGATAACGGGAAAAAAAACATGATTGAAGGACGAGCACCTGGTCATTGACCGTGTGCGACTGCGCCTCTGAGTAATTCGTCATTCTACTGTAAAATACAATGTGCATTTCAGAGGCACACGACCCTGCAGCCATTTAACCGATAATCACATTTCAAGCTTTGAAGATAAAGTTGTATCTTTGCAGGCAGCAGGAAGGTTGCACGCAGAAATGTGATCATTTGGAAGCTCATAATGCAGGTCTAAGAGGCTATTTGCTCCGTCCTCTGCGTGCTGGAAACGATGAGGGCAAACAGAGTTCACGGGCTGTTTCTCAGTGGTTCCTCTCAAGCAACAATACTTTGCAGGGACTTTTGACTTTGGCAGAAGACTTTGCAGCGATCTCCTGCTGCGTTCTCCGCATTTTATTTGTGACAAAAGCTCAGCGGCTGGATGATGCAGCCGCTCTCTTTGTTTGTTGTCAGTAAATCTCTCAGACACACAAAGGTTGAACCCTCGTATGTTTCTCCAAAGAGATGGACGTCAAGGACGCAGCCCTGGCAGCAGAGGACACCGCAGCGTTATCCAAGAGACCGGGCTTCTCAGGTAGACACCGAAATCAACTTCTCATCCGCTTTTCTGGAGGTGAAAGCTGACTGAAAACACACTGCGACAGATAGAGGAACACGTTTTGCATGTCGTCCGTCTCCAGAGTGTCTGGAGTCCAAGCTCTCCAGGATCGACCTGGCCAACACGCTGCGCGAGCAGGTCCAGGATCTGTTCAACAGGAAGTATGGGGAGGCATTGGGCATCAAGTACCCCGTCCAAGTGCCTTACAAGAGGATCAAGAACAACCCGGACTCGGTCATCATCGAGGGCCTCCCCCCCGGCATCCCCTTCAGGAAGCCCTGCACGTTCGGCTCCCAGAACCTGGAGAGAATCCTGGCAGTCGCAGACAAGATCAGCTTCACCATCACCAGGTGGGAACGCGCACGAGCCGCCTGGATCCTTTCTGCCACCATCTGCTTTTCTAGAAACATGAATGAAATGAAATCAAACGATTTACATACACGATTTACAGTTTTCATACACAAAATGCAGCACAAAGTGCCTCTCGAATATGAACCAAAATGGAGAACCTGCCCCTCCCAACCCCTGATTGTCAACACACACACACAGGTCGTTGGATGCATACATTCATCACTTTTCCTTTTCTATTTTTTTAAATGATGACAAGTGACTATGATGACGATAGTGGAGTCAGTTCCGTCACAGTTCCAGTAGGTTTAATGTCACAGACAAAGAGAACAGAGACGGAGCAGGACCTGATCACTGACGGACTGATTCTCTGGATGGATTCACACACAATGACAAACTGTAGATCGGTTCAAAATATCTAGAACAGATTCAAATCCATGTTCATCTCTGTCATTCAGTGAGGACGTTTCTAAAACGTCCAGGTTTCAGTACTTCAGGAAACTGAACAGAGTGCGAGTGCAGGGTCAAGTCTCTGTACCCACCACACACACACACACACACACACACGGCGTAAACATAAAGAGGATTCTGACCAGTGGCTGTGACTCAGTTTATCCTTCCCAGTGACATTTACATTCGATATGTTTCACAATTCAAACTAAAGCTCACATTTCATGTATGTTCGTCAATCTGTCACCTGTCAACATCGTCTCCTCTTGGTTTGTTTCCAGACCCTTTCAAGGACTCATCCCTAAACCAGGTAAGAGCAGGTTGCACCTCTGGTCATATTCACTCTGAATGAAACAGGACTAAGTCATTTCGCTCATCACTCTCATCAGCACCTCGACGAGTTACTCTGCTGAAGAAGGCGTACGCCTCGATAAGCGGTGAGTTACGGAAGCAGCAGCCGTCCTCTGTCGCTGACGGTGGTTTTTGAACTCGACCGCTTTCTTTACTTGACAGACGACGATGATATAAACCGCATGGGGGAGAAAGTTGTGCTGCGGGAGCAGGTCAAGGAGCTGTTCAACAAGAAATACGGTAAATAGAGCAGATCTCGTCTGCAGCGGCCGAGGACGGAGGAACCGACTTCTGTCGCAAATGAGAAAGATTAGTCGCAAAACACGGACAATGTGGGCCGAGTACGTCGGGGGAAGATGAGCATCGACCGTTCTGGGAACGGACTGACTCACACCATGAGTCCCTCCGTTGTGTGTGCTGATGGCTGGAAGTGGGCGTGGCCGAGCGACGCTAATTCAGCTCCCAGGAGCACAGGCTCAGTGCAGGAAATACCCGCTGTGTTTTGTTCTGAGCCGATGACAGGAAGCTGCTTGCAACCGATCGGCCTGCGGGTGTTGACTGCGACGAGGCTGAACAAACAATTAGTTGGATTTACAACAACTATTTTTACTTCATTTCTTCCTCAGGCAATTCAGTGTGTTTATTGCTGCAAAGGAATTTAAAAGGAAGCTACATTTCAAACCTGTTTACGTGAGATGTTTTATTCATGTCAGCATGTTTGTAAAAATCACAGACGTGCACAGAAGATTGTTTTGTCCTGGTTTCTTTGATCCAAAAAGCTTTTTGGATGTTTTTTTTTGGATGAAAACTGTGATTGTTGTGTATCCAGGTGAGGCTCTGGGCTTGGACCGCGCCGTCATCGTACCTTACAAGCTGATCCGAGGAAGTCCGGAGTCAGTAGAAGTTAGCGGCCTTCCGGACGAAATCCCTTTCCGAAACCCAAACACCTACGACATCGTGTGCCTGGAGAAAATCCTTCAAGCTGCAGAAAAAATAGCATTCAACATCAAAAGCCAGCTCCAGTGAGTGGGGAGGGCGCCTGAATATTCAGCGGGCTGATAACTGTCACCTCACTGTATATCTCAGTGGGAATTCACTGTGTGCTTCCTGCTAGTTAAGCTCATTAAGGTTTATTTATGCGTCGGATTTAAATCCGGCGTCTGAGGTGTCGGAGAATGAGAAAATGTAAATAAAGCGGAATTCTGAACAGTTTTTCAGCATCAAGGCGGTTAAGCTGTAATAGAATAATGGAGGCCAGGACGTAAATCATGTAAATCTGTTAAAAAGTGTCTCGTCTGGAATGACGTTGTTCTCTCACGCAGGCCGTTTGCGGAAATCTGCAGGCAGGCGTGTAACACGGGTACGTTCCCCCCTTCACATGAGGAGACGCAAAGGAAACCACAACAAAAATTGAACCGTCTACTTTTTTTTCTCCTTTTTTAGGAGGAACAGACGCGTCCACCAATCGACGGAAGCGTAAGAGGGTCCAGGAGAGCAACCGAGCACCTGCCTCCTCGGACCTGGGGATATCAGCCAATCAGATTCCAGTCATGGTAAGTTGTGAAGAACGAGCGAGGACACTTTTTACACGACACAGTTTGGTTGTTGAGAATTGGTGCGGTAGAAATAAAACCTGGACACACAAAACCAATCAAATGCATGAACATCCATATTTTAGTCTGGAGAAGGCGCCACAGTGTGTATTTACTGTAGAAGTAGTTTGGGGGTGTACATACTCTCTATCTTCTACAAAACCAGTTCCAAACTAATAAGCCTGGAATGTCTCTGCCTGTAATGAAGCTAATAAAACAGTGTTCTGAGGCAAGGTCAACAATCTATTCTGTGCTAATTTGAAGCATTGTCACCTCCATCATGGCTGACACCATCATCTGTGTGTGCGTGTGCGTGTGCGTGTGCGTGTGTGTGTGTGCCTGCAGCAGTGGCCCATGTACATGGTGGACTACAGCGGTGTGAATATGCAGGTTCCCGGAAAAGTCAATTACTGAAGGACAAAACTCGACTCGGGAAAGGGAGAAAAGGAGTTTGTCGCGGCGCCGAAACTTCACCGTCTCTCCACACTGATCGTCGAGAGGTGAATGAGTACAAGAGAATGTATGCGGAGCTGAAGGTTGCAGGGCAAAATCGTGACAGGTTTTCTGTCTCCTCAGTTTTTGTTTCTGCTGAAGCTGATGACAGTAATGTCTTTGTTTTTTTTTTCTTTACATGGCTGAAGTCATGTGTTTTGCCCTGTGGTGTGGTTGCAATGTATTACTGACAACAACAAAAAAAATGTCTGATAGCGATCTGGTTCCATAATATTCAGATGTTTGTACTTTTTATTTATTATATTTATTGAAATATAACTTTATGTGCAGGGATGTACAATACAATATTCTGTCACATGGCTCCTCGAGGAACACTAACCCTCCACTGACACTAATGCTCCACGTTATGCAGTAACCCCAGGTAACGCTCACTTTAATCAGTAACAGCAGCGAGTGTCTTAACACAGGCGGTCAGAAATCAAAGGAGATTGGAAAGAAACGAGACCTTCGGCGTGCAAACAGCCTTTTTTCTGTTAGCGCACATTAACAGTATGTATGATATCTCATTAAAGTCAGCCTGAATGTACAATGTAAAGGAAAGAATGGTATGTTAATCTGCAATGACCGTCTCTGGACTAACCATATTTAATATGCTGTACCTTAACGCCAATTAGGCCTTTGAAATAAAATGTGTTGCCTTGCATTTAAAGTTTGTCCCTGTTTGTTTTGGACTGCAGATATTTGCAAAATGAATGGTGAAGATTCATTTTTAAGAATTGGAATTTGGCCCAGACTTTTATTTTACTTAAAAAAAAAAAAAAAAAAAAATCGCATTGTTACTTTTAACACCTGTTGCTAACGCTAATGCTAATGCTAGCTAGCATCAGGCGTCACCTGCCGCTAATGCTAGCTAGCAGCGACATGGAGACATCATCCCATGGGGTCACTCGCACGGAGTCAGGTAGGAAAGAACACCTTCGCTCCTGCGGTTTTTAAATAACCGACAATACAAAAAGAAAGACTCGCGGTCCGTCAGTGGGCAGGAAGTTACCTGTCACGGAACATTTGTGTGTGACTTCCAGAATCTTCATTGAGTTTTCGTAGCATTTCAACGGTGAAACGGAGATTTGGCGGTTTATTGTGGTTCAAATGAAAAGAACGTTATAATTTGATCTCAGAGTTTTACAACAGGAAGGAAAAGTTTCAAGTTCTGTTGTTCTAAATGCATGTGTGTATAATTACGTTTGTCTTTGACAAATAATGGCCAAATATGATGCAGTAGAGGGGAAGCCAATGGGAGGGGTATGCATGTGAAGTGGCCCAGAGGTACCATTGTTTTCTACACACCTGTGTCTTACTACACACCTGTTGGCCCCACACCTACATTCTTTGATAATCTTTAGGACTATGACATGTGAACCAAACCGTGGGTTTTGTTCCAACCCTAACCCAAGTGCTCTATCACTTAGATAAGACTGAAATCAAAGGCAGAGAAACTTTCATGATTTCTTTATTGCAGTTTTTAAATTTTTCCACCCCGTTTTGCTTGATACATGTCATGACTCACTTCAGCAACTCTACTGCAGTACTGAGAAGAATAATGCATGTGTGTGTACAGGAGGTGAGATTGACGTACTTGCAGTCGTGGCTGCACGTGTTTTGTTTCGTTAAGACGGGTTTGAAGACCATGATTGTCACAATGGAATTTTCTTAAGCAGAGAGCTCGTTTTTTTTCAAAGGTTGTCCAGCTGTTTGATCTCGTCCCTTGGCACTTACCCGTTAGCGAGTAAAACAACGACAGCACGTTAGAGCGAGCAGTCACCATACGAGGGCCCCTGATCATCAAACCAGAACAGTATTAAATGTTTAGAAAATACACAACTTTATTTTTTTTGTCTGGCATTTGTGAACACAACTTGTTTAATTACTTTTTTTCTACTTTTGTTTTCTTAAGTGTTAATTTATGTACAACAGGATCGTTGTGCCTCTTCTCATAGATCAGGCTCATACAAACTGTACTTGCTACAAGAAGCTTTAGCGTCTTTGTGCACAACACAAAGGTCTTCGGCAGAAACACTCCAATTGCATAACTGGAATCAATCGAACAATTTGCAATTGAGTGAACGGCCCATTTCCAGAAATATCAGTTAGAACTAAAGTGCTTTATGGGATTTTTGTCCCCCGGTGGATACCGCGATTCTCGTAGCGACTCAACCAAGGGGATGTAAATGATGAAGAGAAAACGGAACACAAGTTCGTGGAGGTTCGATCAGAGGCTCAGTTCAGATGTTGTTCCCTCTGAGCTCAAGTTTCTTGGAATATGTATCGAGCTGAACGTATATTATGAATCGCTCCCAGCAAAGGCTCCGCCAGCTGCCGTACTGGAACTGACTGAAGGGTTTCATCACGGGTCTGAAGTGGAGTGGAAGTGGTTGAAGCTTGGAGCTCCGATCTAGCTGCTGCTGCTGCCGCCGCCGCCGCCGTCCCCACCTGGGCGTTTGAGGCAGTCCTCGGTCACGCCCTGTGAGGCCAGCTCGGAGAGGACATTGTCCAAATAGTTGGGGTCAGGGAAGCCGTGGCCCGATAGGTTGGACATCATCTCGGTCTTGTGGTGGATCCCGTTCCACACCACTGTGTCGGGCTCTCCAGTGGTGCTGGATGTTCCCACTGTGAAGATGAGGCGGCGCACCCACGCCACCTTCAGCAGCTCCAGCACCTTTTCAGACAGAGACAAGGAACATGACTGCACATCCTACAAAGTTCATGTACTGATCCGGCAGACTATTACAATGTTCTCTTCTTTGTGTTTTGTTTCTGTTTCTCTGTGTCATGACTCGACATTTACAAGTCACGACTCTAAGTGACAAACTGAGTGTGTGATGTCATATTGTTATTCATCCATGTTAAACAGCAGCACTCTGTTTCCATCAGCCTGTGTAGATGTGCGTCGGAAAATGATGATGGGCAAAACCGCCAAAATTCAAACTAAATTCCCCTGATTTGCTGAACTAAAATAGTTTTTGGTTGATTGATTTTGAAGTGCTGAGACGTGCCTGGGGAATATTGACATTTTAGTTTCATCACTGAGTTACAGATGAATGCAGATTTCAACATGTTGTAGATATTTTGAAGTCATCTACAGTTTCGGCGTTGATCTGTCAGTTCAAACCACTGAAGATCGCTCAGGTCTCACGTTCAGTGTGTAAATCCATCCACAGAGAATCAGAACATCAGCGATCGTGTCCTGCTCCGTCTCTGTTCCCTAGCTTGTCGTTGAAAAGCACCATGGATGGGGGGTGTATCCACCGAGTTTTCACTAAAGTGCGTAGTTTTGATGGAAACACCATTGTTTTTTAGTGCACATCTCCCAATGAGACTCCAATCATGTCAGAAGCAGCGTACCTTCATAATGAAAATACAATGTTCCAAAATGCAACCGCAGTGACAACCTGGTGAATGAGTATCGATACTTTGTGTGTGTACCGAGTAGAAGAGGTACAAAGTGTTACCTTCCGGCCCTTGCTGTTGTCTGGCAGAAAACAGAAGCGAGGGAAGCCTCTGCACGTGTACGGCTGTCCAGGGTTGGGATGCTCGGGGCCCTGTGATGGGAGGGCAGCTGATTAATGGAGGTTGTAAAGCGGGAGGACGGCTGACGGACAGAGCAGCTCAATCCAAATCTGATTCAGGCCTTTGTAACGTCAGCTCAGTGAGTCATGTCTAACGGTGTCCATCCATCTTGTACTTTCTCGTACTGCTGCTAGCAGAGTACACAGAGGGTACCTGTAGGCCGGGCGGTATGCTGTAGATGATCTGGATGGTGCCGCAGTCTGGGTGACCTGGCAGCGACTGGGCGACGCTGTAAATTTCCATCTTTCCTTTGGGCTGGGTGCCGGTCTTCTCTCCGTAGATTGTCTTACACGAGGGGCACTGCAAACTGCCGTCCTGGGGAGGAAACACATTTCAAGCCATGATCGATACAAAGCAGGTAAGCGCTGATCGAATGTTCATCGATCCCCTAATGGGGCTTATTGTTCTCGCTCCTGCTCAGGCATGTAGATTGGGGGGGGGGGGGTCGACAGCTGCTCTACTCAGATATTAGGGGTACGTTTTTTTTCACCAAAACATTTCATTTTTCTCAAGTTACAAGTCAAAGTCACTCAAGGTACCATGTTGTCACCTTCTTAAAATAATGGCTGTAGTCATGTCTAAAGGTTCTCAGTCATCCAGGTCACAGTATCTAGCTGGGTTCATTTGTAGGCAACTGCTTGAAGGCGAAACGTCTTCAAGAAAACCAGAAGTCCAGTTGCCTACAAATTAACCCAGCAACGCTGGCCTTAGTCATTTTATACATTTTGTGTGTCTGTGTATATGTGTGTTTTAAAATGAATATATATCTATATGTAGTTTCACGCCCTGTAAAATCCAATATGAATGAGAATCATTCAAACCTGTGCGCTTTGGAAAAGATCAGTGTCGTCCTTGTTACTCCAGGGAACGTTTCCTGTCTCCAGTCATTGTGAGCAGCCAGAGACAACGATGTGATTTCTGTACCTTTGTTCCGTTGTTGTACATGGCCAGCATGCAGAGCATGTGTAGGGTGTGTCCACATTTGATGAATTTCCCCACAAACTCCGGCAGGATGCTCTGTCCGCCCTCCTCGGCTGACGGCGTCTCGTAGCTCGAAGGGTTAGACAGTTGGTCCATGCAGATGATGCAGTCCTGGGAGGTACAGGTGTGTGTTTAGTGTTACCGCAGGAGCAACAACAACTGAAGTACAGATGCGTAATTCACCTCATCGGGCACGTCGGTAGCCATGACCTCCATGTAGCGCTGAATCACCTCCTCCGGTCTCTGAGCAGAAGCTGAAAGAATAGAAGAGACAAAGTGACGCGTGAGCTGAATCAAAGATGCTGTTCAAAGGAGCCACACAGTCGTACGAGAGCAGAACCACATTAAACAGGATTTCCTTCACAATATCTGGCTATCTCACAATAATTTTATTTTAGACTCTTAGTCAGCCACATAATCTCCACTGAATCTTTATCTGCAGCTGATGAAGACTGGCTGATTTGGGTAAGAATGGTTGAACAGAGACAGAGATTTAGATGAACCATGACAACATGGAGATTCTCTTCTTCTAGATTCCCTCAGACACATGAGCGTCTGTTGAGTAAAACATTCATCTTCTGAACCAGACCTGCACGAGTCGACTCGCTGCACTCGTGAGGGAGCAGCAGACGATAAATGGATGAAAGGAGTGAACACAACAGGAATGATGATGGAGTGAAAACAGCGTGAAGGACCAATCAGACTGCATTATCTTGTCCATGAGCAGCTGCACTGATAAATCAGCAGGCCAAGCTGACACAGTGCTAATGCTAACCCTGGCCGAGATAGATGATGAGGACAAGGTTGGACCTTGTGCCTGAATGCACCATAAGACCCAACTCAGCATCAAAGAGCCCGCTTGTCACGTTTTCCAAAATCTGTTTTTCTATCAACATAGAGGAGAAGCTACGTGACTGCATCTTGTGTCTTTAAGAGATGAAAAATAACATGCAGGATCCCATAGCAGGTAAGCGGCTGATGCAGATGGGGTGGTGGTGGTGTGGGGGGTGTCAGACAGGTCAGCGGTGACTGAATCTGGCTTATGTGATTTCAAAAAAGCACGCTGGCTAATCTTATTTGAGATCCAACTGCAGCAGCGCGTTTCAAACACCAAAGCCAGAGTGGAGGCGAGCTGAGGATGCTGAGGATGCTGAGGATGGAGGATGAGATGTTCTTCAAGCTGTAGGTGATGAGAGCTGGTACCAAAGGTGAGCGATGGAGAAAAGAAGGGCCGCTGGCGTGGTAGCTACCTTTCCTGTGCTGCCGCTTCGCTCTCCTAACTGAACTGCTGCTGCTGCTGCTGCTGTGGGGCTTGCTGGGTCTGCTGGCTGGGGGGAGGAGAGGAGGCGGAGGGGGGAGAGAGAAAGGAGTAGAGTGGTGCTGCGGTGGCGGCGGCTGCTGCTGCTGTAGCTGCTGCTGTAGTTGTAGCTGCTGCTGTAGCTGCTGCTGTTGCTGAGGGAGGGGGGCGGTGGTGAAGTGTACGCCGAGTCCAACAGCTGACATCAAAATGGAGGCCATGCCTGGAGCGGGGCGGGGATGAGGTGGGACGGGGGGCAGGTGAGGTTTGAGAGTAAGTGGAAATATGCAGGAGTAGAAAGGAACAGATGCTTTCACTGCGGCGCAAGTGTCTCATGCACATTTAGGCCACGTCCACACAAAGACTGTTTTGTTATGCATAGTTTAGTCCGATGGTCCAAATGGATCCTGTAAACACACGTTTTTGAACCCTTGTCTCAGGGTGACTGGGCCCCGCCGCCTTTAATAGAACCGGATGGTTCTATTAGCTCGGCAGACACTCTGCGTCTCGTCTTCTGTTTCGGGTGAAATGCAGCGCCACCTACAGGCCTGGAGTATGAACTGCAGCCTGTCAAGTCGTTTACAATGGATCAGTTGGATGCAAATATTCTTAATCTGGTGCCGAGGAAGACTGTCACCTGTGGACACGGTCTTACAGTCAAACTGATGCAAATCAACTTAAAAGCCATTTTATTCCAGGGCAATGAAGTCTATGTTTGCCTGTAAGTGTTTTCTACATGACTGAATGTTTTGGTTTTGTCCTGCTGTGAAGTTATTTGAAAACCCAGCTTGTTAAACTGTGTTTGTTGCCACGTTCATGGGACTCACGACTGACAACGTTCCCAGTTTAAAAGTGGCAGACCGGCCCCTCAAAGACGCGTCAATTGTCGGAAGACATTCTCAGATGCTTTAGGGAAATGAAGCAGTAACTTCGACTGGATTTATTTCCAGAGACATTAGTACATTTGCAGACGACCCCACACGAGTGACTTTCCTTTCTGGATGATTAGTCGCGGTACGCCACTTTTCATTAATAATGTTTCGGTTCGCAAGCTTCTTCCCAGCTGATTCTATCGATTCAGTCAGCTCATCACAGCCAAGAAACGCTTCTAATTAGAGTTATCATTTTAGAAAAGTGCAGCAGGGGGGAGGGGCAGTCCTCTGCTTTACCATGTCAATTTAACCATTTTTTCATCATACACTGTGTGCCAGCTGTATGTCACATAACACTCCATTCCAAATAACGACACGACTGCAGGTGCACTTGAAAATGCTAACCCCGGCGTTACCCTGGAAGCCTCTGTGTCTACGGTCGTGCCACGACTCTGCAGGTAATGGTCATTCACAGTGAATCCCGTCAATTTTCTAAATAAAGCAACCAACATCAGCTTCAGCTAGGGGCTGCTTGTTATTATTTGTTGTGATTCTCGTGCTACCTCTTAGCCTTAATGTAGGGTCATCCTTACCGTAGGGGTAATATCTGGTTGTTCATTCTTCATTTCTTAAAAGCCCTCGTTGTGAATTGAGATAGAAACAGAGTGGAACAGCAGGGCAGCCATCACAAAGCTGCAGATGCTTCCAGCGTAAACCCGGGGTGAAAATATGTTTGTTGACCTGCTGCACACTGTGGATTGCAGGTGTATGTACAGTGTTAATCGCTTCATGTGCTTTCTTAAGACTTTTTTAGCAAAAGAAACCCAAGAATGCATCTTTTAAATTGAACCAAATTGTTTTTCTTTTTACTGCTAGAGGATGATATGACGATAAATGTTGCATGCTTGCTGCAGAGCACCACTGTCTGACATGTTGTGAACTCAACACAAAGCCTTAACTGAGACACATTCACTTGGGACACTGGATTCTTAGCAGGTAAAAGCAGTAAACATGACATTTGCATACAGACACACATATTTGGGTATGAAAGCTGCAAAACACACAAAGCTTCGCTGTAACAGAACAGGAGAAGCTTCATATTAAAGCGGTGTGTCATAAATGCAAATGATCTGCAGAGGATTTAGATGGATAACTCATCTTCATGGTGTGACTAGTGGCACTCCTGTGATAATAAACAGCGTAAGGAGGACCTGTAGGACAAACACGACTACCGGAGGCTCAGCTGCTGCCAAGATGAAAAACCGAAGTTAATTATACTTTTGTATTTGAGCCAAATGGTTTGTACGCAGGCCGACATCAACTCTCCTAAAATAGGATTCCCATTTAAATGTCTTTTTATGCTGTCCAAGTTTGCGTACCATTCACGGTGTGTTCTCTCTTTCCTGCTTGTTTGTGGCATGTTATCCCTGAACAGACAAAAGCAGAAGAGTGGCACGTAAACCTAAAGCCTAAAGCTAAAGATAACTGAGATGTGCAGACGGAAAGAGTCAGGAATTGATGGTAAGTGACCCGTTTACCTGCCAGGGCAGAGCTCACACTGGTGGACCCATTCAGCTGCACGGAGATGGAAGGAACACTGCAGGAAACAAAGGCCAACAGTCAGTGAAAACAGCAACAATGAGCTGGGCAGGAAGAATAGAATGCCTTTAAATCAGTACATTTACTGCTGGCGAGGCTCTGAAAGAGACTCGGCATTGGCTGCAAAGTGCAACAAGAGAGCAGCAGCCAATATATTGATGGATTTGTGTTTAACAAATTGGTCCAAGGTGGAAAAACAAGCCTGTAGAAAAAAAAAAGTGTGCTTCCATCATCAAATATTAAGTGTTGCCAATATACCCCAAAGTCATAATTTCTGTTTGTAGACACACTGAGACAAATGTCAATTGAATCAAAATCATTTTTGTCTGACAGTCAAAATGCAAATGCAATTTCAGTCAAAATATACAAATGAAAACTGGAATGAGCACATAATGGATCATATAAGATGATGAAAATAAGGCAAACGCCTGCTGATAAATTGGTACACTGCGAATAAAAATCCCTCATTTCAACAAACAGCAGAACAACAGGAGGAAATGTGTCGCTGATATAAAGCGTGTGTCAGCTAAACTATCCAAGGGAAGCTGTGCGTTATCTGTCTGCTACATGCAAGAAAAATCCATCAGAAGCACTGAAAGAAAATATTATTCAGGTTCACAGCTGCTCAGCTTCTCTGGCTGCTAGCACTGATAATCTTCCATATGCTGTGAAATGAATACTCTTGACATGCGATTCTTGGGCTAAATCAGTCGAAACACAACAAATAGTAATAGTGACACCTCAAAGATGCATCGGACAGAGTGTACAGACAGACAGGAAGGAGAAAGGAAGTGTGAAGGAGGATGCATGGCAGTCGTCCAAAGACCGTCAATTCACCGCAAATGAAAGACACCAACCTTAACCCGTTGGCACTGGTGGAACTGCTCAGAAGGGGTGTGGATAGGTGACTACCAGAGGGTGGTGGGGGCCAGGGATTGCCCCAGGACATTCCACCCACAGAAAGAGGTCTCCTTGGGTATGGCGAGTAGACAGATGTAGGATGAGCTGCTGCAGGCCTCCCTGTCCCTTGAAGGCTGGGACGGTTGAGGCTCCCCGATGAAAAGGAATGTCGGGAGCGACTAGGCATGGGCCCAGTGCTGCTGTGGCTCAAACACTGCTGGCACGAGCAGGCAGGACCCGACGGGATGGTCGGGGGGCTGAAGGCAGCTAACGGGTAGGGAAGGTTACACTGACGCCGCACCTGACGCCTGAAGCCGGAGGACTTGTTAACTTGAGTGAGAGACGTGAGATCCACAATGTAACTGTATCCATGGGAGCTCAGGTCTGCCGTGCCTTGCCGAGCCTGGTAGCTGTGCTCCAATAAAATAGAGGTTCTAGTTTCATACGGAGTCCATCCGCCCTCATCGTTGGCCCATTCCCAATACACTCCACTGCCAAGGCCTGAGGACTGGGCAAACAGGGACCGACGTACTGATCGTGTCTTTCCTGGAAGTAAAACATTTGACTTACGATCAATAAATGTTGCATTGAACGTCAAGCCTTGTTTAGAGCCACAGACTCAAATATTTGTAATATTTTTTTTTCATTTTTACTTTACACTTTGAGACGATTCTGTTGGGTGGGGTTATAGTAGGTCCGTGGTACAACATAGTCCTTGTGGGTACACACTGCTGCAGTAATATAATCTGTACTGTTTTTATTACTTAATTAGGGACAAATCCCTTTATTAAAATATGCTTGTGGTTGGGAATTTTATTTGGTTTGTCCTGTTTTCCCATAGTGCACAAAATCAATAACACAAACGTTAAATGTGATAAATATGTTAATATGGTGTATCATGACTGATTTAGTACAGCAAGAGAGTAGTTTCTTCTGTCACTGTAGTTATCATTACTGCAGCTTTCAACTACATCCAAAAACACAATAATGTGAGTCCAGCTCAATTTATTATTTTGATTATTCATTGCTGCTGATTACAGCCTGGCTAAGCTAACGTCACGCTGACATTACAATGTCAAAGTGAGATCAGTCTACAACGTTTTACTGAGCCGTGTAAACCTGCTCATTTCGTCCTGTGACTGATCACTGAGATGGAGTTTCATCACATGAAAAACCTTTAACAGCCGCTAGCTCACTAGCTAGCGCTCTGTCAACGGGCCTGTACGGTTCCATAAACAACACTCCCGTCTTACGAATGTTCGCCAGGCGTTGAAATCATAAAACACTCACTCACCTGTGTCCTGTCGAAACTGTTTCAAGCTCGGTATGTCAATGAGATAAGGCGACAAACTGGGGTCTGATTGTCCGAGGCAGATGCTCGTTGTGGCAGGTCCTACTCCTCTCTGGCCCCGCGGTGACAGACATCGCTCGATGTAAGCGCTCACTTGGCCGCTGTACGGCCGCCAGTAACCCAGATCGTCCTGCCATTCCCACACAGCTATCATGGGCTGAGATTGTCCCACTGGCCCGGAAGGTGTAGCTGACACAGAAGGCCCATTCCTAGAGCCGTTTACCCGAGCACAGGAGCCAGACACTATCGCCATGATCGCCAAGCTAGCTAATGCTAACACTAACAACAGCTCGTTCTGGTTAGCTGGTCAACTACTGGTAGCTACGACGAAGAAAGAGTATGCTAGCTGGGTTCGCTAAAAGCCGCCATCACAAATATGTTAACAACCTTATGAGGACGGTAAGAAGTAAATAGTGAAAGGTAGATAGCCGCGATTAACATAGAACCGCATATTGATTACGCTGCGGGATTCAGAGAGCACTAGCGACATGGAACGTTAGCTTAGCTTTGAGACACCGTTGCCAGGGTGCCTTCGTTCTCATGCTTCCTCCAGGAACTATCGGAAATAACAAAACCCAATGTTTCTTTTGCCCAAATGTACCACATGATGTACGTTTTAAAGTTGTCAGATGTAGCAAACACAGAAAATGTATACAAGATGCGCATTTATAGACTTTCTTCATTGGTATGGTGGAGCTAATTTGATTTTTTAACCGCAGTAAAAGTAAAAGTAGTGACCGTGGCGTTTTAATACGTTTCATTTTATTTATCATTCATTTATTATGTGTTGTATCATTGAAAACCTAGATGTATGTTGAAATGCACAGTGCAATGAAATACGTTCGCATTTGTTATTTTCCGAATTGAAATATACAGTGTACGAGCAGCACCTCAATGTATCGTTCTTCTTCTCTTAAACCAATGTCTTTATTGTCCATCCTCCTCTGGACCACCTCAGCATTATTGCTGCCCTCAGCCGGAGATTAAGTGGTATGACACAATTAATTAACAGCCTATAGCACTTTAGAATGATTTTTTTTTCAGTGACAAATGTATTCCAGCAAAAGAAGCCAGAATATTAAAAAAAATAATGACTGTTGTGGCCACTGCTGAAAACTAAATTGACATACAATATAGTAAACATATAATTACAGTAAAAACGTAAAGCTGATGTATGTTCAAGGCTCACATTTGTGTCAATGGCTTACCTTAGCATGATGCAACCTTAAACATAGATAGATAGATAGAAAAAAATACTCTTTTATTAATCTCCAAGAGAAATTCACTCTTCCAGCAGTGCAACAAGAATACGAAAATATATAATACATATGACCTAAACAAGTCACAAGTCAGAATGTTTAAATTTGAGCCAAAGTTGGACCTGGGAATTCCGTTTAAACCATAAAGTGACACATTATCAATAGTTAAGTCCATAGTTCGTTTTTTTAAAGTGACAAATGGAATAATAGTTCATGAAAACAAGGATCTCAAACATTTTGGCCCTGCTTTTGCAACCAGGGTGCAATATTTTCTCACATAATTTTGATGGATAGCTGCAAGCCACCAATCCTTGGCTTTAAGCCAGTGAGTCAAATGATTTAATGGAGGGATGTGAAGGCTGAAGTGGGAACCAGAGTGCAGGGCTCAGGAGACAGGGGGTTGGGTATATTTTCAGTCAGAATTTCATTTATGGAGGAACTGGTTGGATGCAGATGAAGGTAATGTGGGCCAGGACTGGATTGGACCTGGTTCAGCCACTGCTGTAAACACAAATTTAATTGGTGTTACCCAGTGATGGAGTTAGTAATGTGAGGAATGGGAAGAGCAGTTGGGGCTTGTGCCTAATTGACAAATGCACATCTGGCAGCTGCTGCCGTGTCAACATACACATAAGAAAAGGATAACAGGGCCATGTGTCTGGAAAGATTTGTTGGACAGAGCATGTGCTAAATTAGTTTGCATGGGGTCTGACCAATAGAGGGTGATAGGGTGCTGTCCTAGAAAAAAAAACAGTCGAAAAACAAACAAATAAATACATATGTATCAAATGCATTATCATCCTTGTTTGTCAGCAGCAACCAAGTGCTGAATTTCCCATGGACTGCTCTTATACTGTACGTTCTCCAGCCAAACGATGAGGATGAAGGGGTTTACTGATTTGCTCCAAGTGTATTGACCACCAGCATAGGTTTGATCTGTGAGTCTACACACCTGCTGGAGTATGGCTGTTGCTGTGAAATAACCTAATTTTCCACCCCACGGTCCAAAAGCCGCCCACTTGTATGGAGTCTTTAAGGTCAGAGCGCTTGCACTCTGTATAGTGTCTATAACACTGATGAGCCCCACTGCATTCAAATGGAAGCTTTCATGGGCTGAATTTATAAGAACAGACGTTCCTGATGAGGATGGAATGATGAAATATCTCCTCTCGGTGAGCCAGGTCCCGGTACAGTAGAAAGGACCGTGGGGGGCTGCAGAGGATGAGAGCAATCTCCATTATCCGATGGCTCCTTGCCCGCACCGAGGCTATCAGTATCAGTATCAGTGGCAGATCCAGGGCTGCTGCTTATAAGTTGTGGACGCTCCGTGTGCTAGCACATTTATTCTCAGGGGAACATCCTGGTCTCTCTGGGAAACGTTTGCCCACATTACACATTAACAAGTGAGCTCAAATATGCCAGCAGGTGAGAGGCAGCAGTGTTTCTACACATCGGTGAAAAACGCTCTCACAGATATCCTTCACATCTGCCCCGTGACTAAATGGACTTCTACGTTTAAGACCAAGTGATCGGATGCCCCGTATCACTGTTGCCAGATGGGAAATGTAGGATTATCGTACCATAGACTCAAGAGTATCGTACTTAGAGGCAAATTATCGTGCACAAATCATAACCGAAATAACCACAGTGATGTGTCCTTCCAGCTTGAGGCTTTGAAGGGGGTGAAGCCTGATCGAGGCTTGTGTCAATGACATTTGCTGTGAC
>NW_027615784.1:0-35384 GCF_965212315.1 Lampetra planeri
GTGAAAGCAGGAGGATTGAGCTGCCTCTGTTTCCTCTGTTTACTGGATGTGGAGGTGGATGGTTCACGACCAGTAATGTCATATCTAGGGTCAACATCATTTAATGTAAACAAGTAAAGTTGTTGAAGAGCTTCTTACCGATCGAGGAGCAAAGTCGCCATTTCTGCGTGTGTTTTGATGCCAAGGAAATCCTTTCTATGAGTCCATCTAGCATCTTCTTCTCCAATACTGACTCTGGTTTTTGTTCTTCTCTGGTCATTCTACCTCTGTGATTCATATCTCCGGGGCTGTGAAGCTGTTGCTGTAGGACTTGCAGAGACTGTATCTGGCAGCTCACAATACACAAATCGTACATGTGAACAAAAACACACTGTCGGGCTTTCAAAAAATATAAAATACTTGCAGGATAGCGTAGCAAAACAATGAAGTCAGCCACAATGTCACCCGTTTAATGATGCAGAGTTTTGAAATTCTGTGCAAATTGTTTTGCAGACGCCCAAACAATGACTCAGCGACCCCAATGTGAGAACCACTGGTCTGTCCAGTGTTCCAGAGTAAACATGCTTTACCACATAAAGGATGCACAAAAGGTGCAATATGGATAAGAACGTTGGATGTGAGAGTCAGTGACTGACTCCATGTGAGCATGTTCATCTTGTGTCAAGATAAAACATGTCTGTATTTGGATATTGTTTTAAAGTGAACGAGTTTTCCATCCTGATTCGTTTTGTTTGTTGTTTCCTAGCAACCTTTTTGGTTCAACGACTGGCTCACTGCTGCACCCACAGGTCTTCATGTTGCAGCACACGTCAGAAACCAAAGCATCTTCAGTTTGTCTTCAGTATTATTTCACTTCAAACTCAGGAAGGACATCACACAAACTTATGAATAGCTGTTGTGTAACTTTACTTTGACATTCCTTCCAACCATTACCCCCCCCCCCCCCCCACCCCCCCCTTCACACCACCACCACACACACACACACACACACACACACACACACACACACACACACCACCCCCAGGGAGAATGAAGGGTATGAGACAGGCGATGGTATGAGAGAGCAAAGGTAGCGTTAGAAGCTGATACTCACAGGAAAGACTCATTTGTCACCCTTGTATGAAAGCCATATGTGATGTGTGTGTGTGTGTGTGTGTGTGTGTGTGTGTGTGTGTGTGTGTGTGTGTGTGTGTGTGTGTGTGTGTGTGTGTGTGTGTGTGGTGGGTTGAGGACCATGTGAGTGTGATGCACGCTGATTTCCAGGATGGAGGCTGAAATGGCTTTGAAGTAGCAGCACTACTCGCCACCACATGTCTGTCCTCTCTCTCTCTTTCCCTCTGTCTTTCTTTCACTCTCTCTCCAACCACTAATTGTTCTCCACTTGAGGCATACGGTGATTATGGCATGTCCACTTGAGGATATGTCAGTGACGTCATGAAGAGTTGAGCAGCGTATAACTGTTTGGTTCAACACAACTCTGTGGCCAGCTGTTACCATAGTTTTAGGCTGTGTGTGTGTGTGACAGAGGGAGAGAGAGAGAGAGAGAGAGAGAGAGAGAGTGTAAGTGTATGTGAAAGAGAGGGGGAGCAAAAGAGAGAGAGTGTGTGTAAAAGAGAATGTGTGTGTGAAAGGGTCATTTGTCACATGCCTGGTATTGAAATTGATGACAAATTTAAGAGGTCAGAGTGTGTGTGTGTGTGTGTGTGTGTGTGTGTGTGTGAAATTCAATGGCTTGCAAGCGAATGATGTCATACTGCAGACTCTCATAGATTGCTGACGGAGCAGGCACAGTGTGTGTGTGTGTGTGTGTGTGTGTGTGTGTGTGTGTGTGTGTGTGTGTTTATGTATACATGTGCATGCCTAACTGTTTGTGTAGCATGTCATCTCACTGCTTGTATTGGAAATTTGCTGCAGACCACAGGGAAACACTGGCACTCAAACTCTATCATACACGCCTGAAATCCACAAGCATGATGCCCGTCGCCTCTGTGTGTGTGTGTGTGTGTGTGTGTGTGTCAGTGTGTGCACATTTGTGGGACAGAAATTCTACCTAAGAGCCATGGTAGAATGTTTGAGATGTAAACTGGAAAGACGGCGAGTTTAATCTACCGTTAATCAGCTTCATGGAAAACTCACTCAAGCATCAGACACTGCAGATTGCTCTGTGTGTGATGACTGTTTTCCTCAGTCATCACACACACACTTGCGCGTGCACACACACACACACACACACACACACACACACACACACACACACACACACACACACACACACACACACACACACACCTGCCTCCTCTTTCCCATTCCTCCTTCTGCGGGCACATTTTTTTCCTCTTCTGTTGTGTGTGTGTGATGCTGAGAAGCCTTCAGGATTAAATCTAAGTCCTATGTTTATCATCTCAGCTATTACTGCTTATGCTGCCCCCCAACACACACACTCACACACACACATACACACACACACACACACACACACACACACACACACACACACACACACACACTATTGCCGTGCGTGTGGATGCACTCATGTGTGGGCAAGCACTCCGATCAAACACAGCGTAAGACGAGCCCATAAACAAGCCTTCGGGACCATTTAGGATTTTGTGGGAGAGCAGTATGGCAAGGGTGGGGTGTATGGGGGGGTAATGTGTGTATGTGTGTGTGTGTGTGTGGGGGGGGGGCACAGAGAGGGAGTTAGGTACAAAAATCAGCTGCTCTGTTTATGTACCTTTCAGTGGTGATTACCGGTACAATCTGCCTGTTTAACAGAGGAAACATCAGTGTGTGTGTGTGTGTGTGTGTGTGTGTGTGTGTGTGTGTGTGTGTGTGTGTGTGTGTGTGTGTGTGTGTGTGTGTGTGTGTGAGAGAGAGAGAGAGAGAGAGAGATCCTCACGGTTACAGTTGCACCGGCCTGGAGCGCTGCCACAGAGTTGTGTGGAATTAGAGCACTGGAGCAGCAGTAAGTGTTTATTTACGTACTGAACAGAGTCAGAGTGAAAACAGAGGACCACCTGGGTAATAACCAGCCTGTAGGAGGAAATTCGTTCAGAAAATGTAATATTCATGGAGCTGAATCGGACACATTATGTTGTGTAAGTGGTGTTTTTCTTCATTACACTCTGGAGTCAGTTTTATTTCACGAGTGTAGCCGCTCAGAGAACCTGAAAATACTTGCAGTGTTTCACTGGAAGAGAGAAATTATTGTAGATTTGTAAAATATAACTTGGTTTCTGTACCTGTGAGGGTTCCAGCAAAGCACTGATGCTCTTTTACAACATAATTCTTTGTGGATGAAGGGTACAAGGTCAAAACCACCAATCACAGCCAACAAGAAAGAATCTTTATTTGTGGGCTGACACCTACAGTAAGGCACCGTCCAGGGAGCATTGCTCACATGTGGCGCTAGACGAACGTTTTCATTTCATTTCAAGTTGTTTTCATCATAAATCAGCTATTACGGTATGTGTGTGTGTGTGTGTGTGTGTATAATTCATATTATATATAGTAAATGTTTGGACCTTTGTAGAGCCACTGTGAATTGCACTGCACATGTGAATGATAAACTGAGGCACAAGATTACTGAAAACTGAAATTGCACCTAAGAAATTTCAGGTAAATATTGTAAAAGTTGTAAATATTGTAAATAGTTCATTAATTGTAAACACGATGTACATGTACTTCTTTGCACTAAAGGGAAACATTTAAGGTTATTTGTAGATTGTCATGCGGCTAATTAGTGTGAACCTTTTGATTATTGGTCAAACCTGAGCAATAACCCGACCAATAATTGATATAAACCAATAATGTGAACCCTGTGACGAAAGAAGGGGGGGGGGGGGGGTCATCACATGTAAGAGCAGAGGACAGCTCACAGGAGGAGGCCTGAGAAAACACTGCCCAGAAAATCACTGTGCATCACCTGCTCAGCTTGTTGGACGTCAGCTCTCCTCAAGTGCATCAGCCAGCTTCTATCCAATAGAGAACCTATCTGAACTCCATAAAAACAAACATCTGCCTCACTACCAAGTGTATTACTGACAACAAGTGCCATAATAGGCTGTATCTTAATGTTAATTTATTTTATTTTATTTCATGTTATTATCCCTTGCACTACTTTCCAACCAACAGGAGCAGTGCTGCAGTTTCGTTGTACAATGTGTTGTATAATGGCAATATAAAAATTCTAAAATACATACATTTTGATAACATTTATGCTTGCAGAGAGTAAATGAGAGAAGCTGAGATGGTTCATTTATCTTTTCTCTTTGTTTTTGTGCCGACTTCATGTTTCATTTGGACAGACTGTGAACAAGACAGCTGTAAAACGCCCTCTGGTGGCGGGTCGAGGTACTGGCCCGTTAATCCTGTCTGCACAGACCTCAGGAGGCGTTATCCATCTTTGTTAGCAGGTCGCTGCTCATCTCCACTTGTCGTAGCATCATAAAACAGGCTTGAACAGTTCGTTTGTTCGTTTGTTTTAAACAAAGTTTCTGTCATTAAATCACACTGAGATGTGATGATGATGATGATGATGATGATGATGATAATGATGATGATGATGATGATGATGATGGTGAGAAACCCAGTGGGCGAGAAATATAAGACTATTCCCTATGCTCTCTGTGCGCGTTTATCGAAATAACCACAAACCGATGTTTTAAATGTCTGTGAAGGTCTGTGTTTTAAATGTTCCAAAGCTTTTGAAGAAGAATCACTTATTTAAACATGTCATGAGGTTGTAGTGTCACGGACGGCGGCTAGATGGCGCCAAGTCTGTATAAAACGATCCAATAAATCGGGTAAAAGCTGCAGATGAAGCGTGTAAGTGTCGTTACATCAAAACAAGAAGTAACAAATGTCTAAGATTAAACTTCAGGTGTATGTATTCCGAGTTTAGATTATAATTATATTTGCTCCGGTTCTTCTTATACCGCTAATCTCCTCAGAAAACCGGAAGCTGCGGATTAAACCACGGCTGCTAAATGCGTCACAACTGAGCTGCGGAGAGGAACCGAGCGGAGCCTCAGTCCATCACAGTCCAACGACCTGACGCAAACATCTCCAGCATGGTGAAGATCGCCTTCAACTCGGCGCTGGCCCACAAAGCTCTGGGGAAAGAGGAGGCGACCGCCGACCAGGTGAGGTCCGCGGGGATCCGCTCCGACCCGGGCCTCGGCTACGGGGACCGGCTGGGCGCTGCAGGCCGGAGCCTTCGGTCCTTCGTCGGGTCCGTTGGCACCGACAGAACCGGCGGATCTGATGTTGAGTGAGCTGCGACGGTTTGCGTCGAATGTCTGCACCACGTTCCGAGAATAGCACAGCTGCTCTGCAGAGGATTATCCAGTGCACGCAAGCACGTTATTTATTATTAATGTGTGTGTGTGTGTGTGTGTGTGTGTGTGTGTGTGTGTGTGTGTGTGTGTGTTGTAGGACCCAGAGCTCGCCTCGGTCGCAGTGGGCCTTGAAAGCTCCACAGGCAGATGTCTGGTCACTCTGCTGGGCATCGCCTTCATCCTCAGCGGGCTCATCGTCGGAGGGGCATGTCTCTATCGTTATTTTACCCCGAAGGTGAGTGAGTGTGTGTGTGTGTGTGTGTGTGTGTGTCTCAGTAAATCCAACTCATCACCACTGTTTTGTAATATTATGATGTATTTAAAAAGACTCAGAGTCAAATGGAATAATTGTGACCTTCTGGTTGACACGACGTTTTCATGCAACAGGACTGATCAGATCTAGAACACTGACACAAACCTGGGGTCTGAACCACGAAGCTCGATCAGTCAGTGTCAGTCAGTCAGTCCTGGATCAACTCGAATGATCCAAAACTGACTGACCCTGGATTTACACCGGCTGCGTGTGCGTTGCGCTGCATCTCCGATCCGTCAGTCACGTGACCGACAAGTTCCCGTGGTGAAAACGCGTTCAATCACCCGAAACTACATGTTTGTGTGATAAATCCAGGAAGAAACACAAGTGTCTCCAGGTGGAGAAGCAGAGGAGAGTCGGATTTGTTTGTGTTTGACTTTTTTTTTCAGTGTTTTGTGCTTTTACCATGGGAACGTAGCTTGTTAGTAAATACATACTCTTAATAAATATACTGTGTTGAAAGTACTGATGTAATAGTGTTAAATACGATCTGGTGTCAACGTCGAGCGTTTTATTCTGAAAAGTAGTCGATGTTTTATTTTGTTTCTGTGTTGGACTTCCTGCCCCGCTCGATGGATTTGGTGCGAGATTTATGCGTCTCAGCTCCGGCATCCGTCAGAAATAGAACCTCTGTGTATCTTCGACGCAGTGCTCCAAACTGACGGAGCTGAGACAGAGCTGAGACGCAACGCAACGCAGTCGGTGTAAATGGACACATTGATTAGAATGGAAACATATTTGGTCCAGCGCCGTGCCGGATCAGAGACGGACCGCAGATGCAGTCGGTGGAAATCCAGGGTTAGCAAGATCATGGCGATCAGGATAATCGGTATCAACTCGCTAATTCAACCCAGGTTTGTCTCATCAAGACCTGTGAACGCACACGTATAAGAGGTGTGTTCCAAGGCAGCAGACCAATTACAATCAGGAGCGCATGAACGGGAGACAGAGCGCCTCCCGCTGGCTGCAGAGGTTAATGCTGGAAAAGTCAGTGATTGTAGAAAAGACAAACACCGTGGAAGATGACAGAAGACGACAAAGCAGCTGACAACGGATCTCAGACTGTGTAAATGTGTACGTTGTTCATTAATACCTCAATGAACCCTCATCCGGGAATCCCACAAAATCACTTATTTTTTTTCCAGATAAAAAATCAAAAATGAAAACACTAACGCTCCAATGTCTGATGTTTACTTTCATTTATTGTTGGGTCTGCCTTCATTTATAGAGTTGGCTCTGCGAAGCCAACTCTATAACTGTTTATCGATATTATTTCAGTCCACAATTTTCGGTTCACCTACAGTCCGAATCAAATCATCTGATGGGAAAGGGAAAGTGTCTCATGAAGACAATGAACTCGTCTTTTAAATCAGTGAGGTCAGAGGTCACTTGGTGGACCACTGACAGACGGTGTTTCTGATGAGTCGCTCCACATCTCCCACTGAATAAAGGAAACGACCCGTGTCAAAGAACCTCAGGGCGATGTACACTGTCTGTGGTCCAGGGCGTGAGAATTGGTAAAATTCAGTAAAATTTAACGGGTCAGATCGGTCCCGGAAGATTCTTTCACGCCGTAACTCTCTCCTCACCACCTGTCTTACGTGGAGGAGTGGGCAGGTCATTGTTTTTCCGGACATCAGATTGTCCAGTAGGTGGTGTTTTTTCACAGGATCAGAGTCAATCCAGACAGTTATCCTGCTCTGGAGCAGGATAGTCTTTCAGAGTAAATTACCATGGAGACAGGTCTGAATAAAACGAAAATCCTGCTTCGTGGTACTGGCCCCTGAACCAAGCAGGAGTCATTCCAAGATGCAGTTTACTTGAAAAGAGTTTGTTTCATCCTGAAATGAGTAAAACTTTGCAGTTTTCAGTTTGATTTTAGCATAAACTGACAGAAAGCAAATCAAAGGTCTCAAAGTTTGGTATGATTGAATTCAGTTCATCGGCAGAAGTGAAATGAGGTGAATTCTTTAGCTTTAACTCATTTCAGGGTTAATTGACTTAACTGACACGTCTGCACAGAAATTTGTTAGAAAAGACCAAGTATCAAAACGAAGATCTGAGAAGTGTAAACAGAAACCTCCTATATTCATTTTCTTCTCAGTCATGTACACTGTCCAACAATGAAAACACACTGCGGATATTTTCCACACAGTTTAATAAGAATAATAAAATATCAGCATGAAATATACATGTTTGTTGTTTTGATCTGTGGAAGATGGGTAGGGTCAGAATGAACAGTCAGTGATGTGTCTCACAAACTGTCCCAGGCCTCCTCAGTGACCTGCTCACTGTCCACATGGTGTCTCAAGCGACTGTTTGACTCCTTTTCAAGGGCATTTTCCACTTGTCAGATTCTGTCTCCGTTGGGGGCACGTGTGTGACAGGTCTCCCATGGCAACAAGGGAACGCCGAATGGAGACAATCGTAAGGTCTCTGATCGGCGTTTCGACCTGGACCAGGGTCCGTTCCCTCTGGGCCAACGTCACTCTCTGTACGTTTCTGTCTCCTCTATGGTTTGGACACATTTGAGGGTGGCAGCTGACAGCCCACCTTCTTCAGGCTCCAAGCATGCTGTCAAGAATGGAGTCAAGTTTCTCATGTTTTTAATGCAAATTCTTGTTTTGGTGATGTGGTTTGGGAAATTTTTCCATGGCTGATCGTAGTCGTAGGGACAGAGGTATAAATATCCATCAGTACTTTATGTGCTGATATATGTCTCATCAAAATATGAGCAAAAGCCACGTGGTGCGTTTTCAATGTTGCGATTGGGAACATTCACATGAACAGCAGAGGCAAAGAGAAACTTCTGGACATTATACATGTATATTTACATATAGATTTGAATATCTCATGCAGATCACTGAAGTATCCATCCATGTGTGTTCACATGAACCCAGAACAGTTCGTCCGCTGCGTTCAGACACATTTCAGTCTAACTAAAGTATGTGAAGTACAGTACCCGTGTGTACCTGCTGGAGCTTTGAGTCCAGGGGTCCTTTATGTTCTGAGCTCCAGGTTGTGTCTTTTCACCTTCTGTTTGTATTAAAACCGCTCACACCACTGAAGCTCTCAAGTCCCTGTTGAAAACAGACCTCTCATCAACTTGGAACACAGTGCCTCAACTTTGTGTTTCTGATGTATCTGGGGGGTTTTGGAGCGCTCTGGTCAACTTCGGTTGTTTTTGAAAGTGTTGTATAAATACATTTGACTGGTTACAGATTGAAACGTGCTCCGTTTTCTGTGCTTTGTGAAACTACTGCCCTTGTCTGAGCACAGACCGGCTGAGAACCTGCAGTTTGTTTCTGCTGCAGCTGTGGAGAAAGAACTGATGCTTTTCTCTTCACAACTTTCTCATACCAAAGTATCAAGTTCAATGTTCCAGCACACATGAAAACATGAATGTGAATAAAAACACATCATATACTGCTTCTGTCTAAATGCCATGAATGCGTGCGTTCTCCAGAGGCTGTACCATGGAGAGATGCAGTTTCCTGATATGGCGTACCTGGAGAGGCAGCCATATTTCCTGCCACGGGTGGAAGAGGAGGCAGAGATCTCTGATGACATGGCTGCCATCACCGTCCCCCCCTCCCCGCTTCAAACCTGGAGACCCAGCATACATCCTCCATGACTTCAACAGGGTGAGGAAGAGAAACAGGAACAGGAATGAAGATGCTGTGCCGGGTGTGGTTTCCTGATATAGTGTGTGTGTGTGTGTGTGTGTGTGTGTGTGTGTGAGAGCAGAAGCTGACTGCGTACCTGGACCTGACTCTGAGGACCTGCTTTGTAATTCCTCTGAACACGTCGGTGGTTCTGCCCCCCCAGGACCTCATCGACCTGTTCTCCCAGCTGATGGTGAGCATGTACGGCTGAAACCACATGAGTTCATCTCCAGGGATTTATGATAAATCCAGAGGTTGTCTGGGCGTTAATCCATTGCTGACATCCAGTTTTAACCCCCAAAAAATATTTTGGGATATTGTGACTAAATGAATCATCAGGCTTTTGTTTTTTTTAGATATGTGACATGGAAATTTTTATTTTTGATCAACAGCCGCTGTTTTTTTTTGCATCTGGAATAGGGAGATGGACAATATTAAATTCAAATGTGAAAAATCTGATTTGCAAAAAAAGATGAGAAGTTATGAGAAACAGAAAATGCAAATTCCCTCTGTTGCCATAGTGACCCTCCATCCTGTCTGTTGTAGTCGGGGTCGTACCGTAGCTACCTGGTGCACGAGGACCTGGTGGTGACCGAGCGCATTGACGACATCAAACCTCTGGGCTTCTACATCCGCCGGCTGTGTGAGGGAAAGGAAACATACAGGATGCAGCGCCGCGCCAGCCTGCCAGGTGAGTTCACACTCCAACGCCATCGCCATTTGCAGACGTCTCCATCCACCTGTCTCTCAACAAGAATCACCAGTTGAGGGGTCTGAGTAAAACGAATGAATGTTTGTCACATATCCTTGTTAGTTGTTGTAACAAGCTCCCCCCAGCACTTGAAGGTCAGTTAACCTAGCATTAGCATTAGAGTTACATTGGACCTGATGGGTTTTCAGCTGATCCTGCTCCCAAACCGGACCCCCTCCGGTCCCTGGCTGCGCCTAGAAATTCTGTCCATAAAAATAATGAACACAACCGGTGACAAAGGGCAGCCCTGCCTGAGACCCACATGCACCGGGAACAGGTCTGACTTATTGCCGGCAATATGAACCAGACTCCTACTCCTGACGTATAGAGATCGTACAGCCCTTAGCAAAGGGCCCCCGATCCCATACTCCAGGAGTACCTCCCACAGGATGACACGAGGGACACGGTCGAATGCCTTCTCCAAGTCCGCAACACACATGTGCACTGGTTGGGCAAACTCCCATGGTGCCATGGGTCCCATGAGCTGGTCCGTTGTTCCACGGCCAGGACGAAAACCACATTTGTTCCTCCTGAATCCGAGGTTCGACTGTCGGTCGAATTCTCCTCTCCAGGACCCTGGATTAGACTTTCCCAGGGAGGCTGAGGAGTGTGATCCCACGATAGTTGGAACACATCCTCCGGTCCCCCTTTTTTGAAAAGAGGGACCACCACCCCAGTCTGCCAATCCAGAGGCACTGTTCCCGTCTGCCATGCAACGTGTCAGCCATGACAGCCCTACAACATCCAGAGATTTGAGGTACTCAGGGCGGATCTCATCCACCCCAGGTGCTTTGCCACCGAGGAGCTTCCTAACGCCTCGGTGACCTCAACCTGGGTAGAGGATGAACCAGCCTGAGATTCCTCCGCTCTGCTTCCTCTGTGGAAGGCATCACAGTGGGATTGAGGAGATCCTCGAAGTACTCCTTCCACCGTCTGACAATATCCCCCGTTGCGGTCAGCAGCTCCCCACCTCCACTGTACATAGTGTTGGTGGAGCACTGCTTCCCCCTCCTGAGGCGCCGGACGGTTTGCCAGAATCTCTTTGAGACCTTGAGTCCTCCTCCATGGTCTCCTCGCACCTCTCCCAGACCAGAGTTTTTGCCTCCACAACCGCCCGAGCTGCAGTACGCCTGGCCTGCCGGTACCCGTCGGCTGCCTCAGGAGTCCTACGAGCCAGCCAGGCCCGATAGGACTCCTTCTTCAGCTTGACATCATTCCTTACTTCCGGTGTCCACCACCGGGTTTGGGGGTTGCTGCCACGACAGGAGCCGGAGACCTTGCGATCGCAGCTCCAAGCGGCTGCATCGACAATGGAGACAGAGAACATGGTCCACTCAGACTCAATGTCTCCAGCGTCCCTCAGGAGCTGGTCAAAGTTCTCCCGGAGGTGGGAGTTGAAGATCTCTTTGACGGTGGGTTCCGCCAGACCTGCACTGTACTTTTGGGTCTGCCAAGTCCGGTTTCCCCCGTGGCCAGTGGATCCAACTTACCACCAGGTGGTGATCAGTTGACAGCTCAGCCCCTCTCTTCACCTGAGTGTCCAAGACATATGGCCGGAGGCCGGAGCAGAATCAGCTGGGTTAAATAGAAATACTTTTAAAAAATGTGTTTAAAAACTATTTTGGTAATAAATTGAATGTATGTTCAAACGTCTGCATCTTCTTAAATGATGATTTATCCTGTATCAAAATGTCATGTACATATTTATGTGATAATATAATGTGGTTGTGAACATCAGCCTGATGAACGTGTGTGTGATGCATCAACCACTCGGTCTGCTGACTGGTGTGTTTATTGTGTGGGACAGGTGGAGGCATCCAGAAGCGCTCGGCGGAGGAATGTTTCACCATCCATCACTTTGAAAACAAGTTCATCACCGAGACCCGGATCTGCAAGGCCTGATGGGATGGGATGGGGTCAGGTCAGGGCAGGATAGCGGCGGTCTGCGTGAAGGCAGACGGTTACTTCTGTAAAAACACCCACCCTCCGGCATCCACCCCAGTGAATTTAAGTTACAGCCTGTTTCCCCTGAGTAGGTCATAGTGCTCCACGTTCATGCTAGTTGATGACCTTCATTTATCTGTCTATCCTTCTGTTGGTTTTTGTTGTAGACTGAATTCACTGCTAACATCTAGTCGCCTTCAGACAGGAGCTGTTAGTTGTCCTGCTCAATTTCCTCCTGATGCTATCAAACTAGTGTGTGTGTGTGTTTGTGTGTGTGTGTGAGAGAGAGAGAGAGAGAGAGAGAGAGAGAGAGAGAGCCTGCTGTTCCCAGTGGCATATAAACACTTTGATACAGCAGCAGTATTTTTGCAGACAGTACAACACACTATATGTTCTCATGCCATAACAAAGCATGTTGAGTTATACTGGACAGTCAATAGGATCTTGGTGTTTACAGCAGATGCACCAGCTCCAGAATCCTCTGCTGTAATGAATGGCATCCTACCTGACAGCCAGCGATCTTGCGCCCTCAGTGTTTGTGTTAGAAAACCTTGTTTTGTAACTTGGAGGATGTTTGACAAAGGGAAACTTTAGGATAAGCTGAGGGGAAATGTCAGGAAATTTGACAGTGAAACTACTTTTTCTTTTTCTCAGATCATTTGAATTTTGAATCCTTTTCTCTCCAGTAAGATCCACATTTGTACATACAAACTCACTGATGACGTGTAGCGAAAATGGTATCACTGGGCAACATATGAATCTAAAGCTCAGTAGATCCTCATTCCACACAACAAAAGAAGATACGAACAATGACTGAATTATAAATATAAAGCATTTATTTCGTAACTAAAACACACTAATAACACAGGAAAGCAAAAGGGAAAGAAATGAGTAAACGAAAGACCAGCGTTTTTCCAACCGAGGCTTTGAGGTTTTTGGCTGCTTCACTAGTCTTGTCAGACCTCTTTTCCACATGTGACTTTCCAGCAGTCGCTGCCACTTTGTCAGTCTGGCTTTGATTTTTCCCTTCGGTATCTTTTCTACTGATAGCGATTAGGAGGTGACCAAAGGTATGCAGAGGGTCAGTTCCAAGCAGCGATGTCTGCTACACATGTGACAGTCACATTAGGAAAAAATAAGATTAACTTTGCGGCTCAGTCTTATGTTGTGGAAAATACAGATTCCCAAACGCCTGCGTACATCTGCAGTGTATTGATTACCTCTTCAGGGAATTAGCTCCTGTTGCATCAGACAATTACAGGAAAATATTTATGTTTTAAAAACAGACCAGTAAATGTGCTTACTGGAAAAAAATGACCCTTGTGTAGGATGAAAGAACTTTTTCCATGAAATGTCCAAAATGTTGTTACCCGCACAGAAAGACAATCACACAGGAAGTGTATGTAAAAACAAATGTTTGCGTCTCAGTTTTTTGTTAGATTAAAGCATTAATTGTGTTCAACTATTGAGCCGAATTTCACTTGTTATTCTAATAAAGTTCCTTTACCTATTGAACATTTTGGCTGGTGTGTCTGTGTGTGTGTGGCACAAATGACAGGTTCATCCTTCATAACAGGAACGACTCACTCTTCACCGGAGCGGCACTGATTGAGAAAAAAAAAAATTCACGCAGCTTTTATTGTACAAAAACAGAACATTTTCACATTTCTCTTATTTCTCTTCACATTTCAGGCTCTTATTTTCACAGTGTTCTTCTCGGCCTGTAAATCACATTTTTCGGAATGCGGGGAGCTCCCGTGGTTTGAGGTCAAACTGCTGGTCCTTCGTCTATAGAGTCTTGTGGAGTTATGCAGGACAGGCGTCTGCTTAACGTCACGCCCTCTGGTAGCTCTGCTTTGCTCAGCCGCCTCCAGAACTCAGCGGTAGTGAAGTAATACATGAGTGGGTCCAGGCTACAGTTCAGACTAGCCAGGCACAAGGTGACCGGGGTGACACCGCAGGATGAGGCTCCTGAGGCCGCAGCTCCCCAGGGCGTTGGCTTTGGCCAGAAAGTCCAGGGGCATGGTGATGTGGTACGGCGCAAAGCACACCAGGAAGACGACGAGCACAGCTCAGCACCATCCTCAACGCCCTCTGCTTCTCGCCCAGGTCAGGAATCGCTCCCGTAGTCGGCCTGCGGAGGCTCCCGGCGGTCAGACAAGTGCAGGCTAACACCAAGGTGAAGGGGATGATGAAGCCTAGGAGCTCGCCGATGATCAAGATAGCCCATGCTGCTGACGTGCCGACTGGCTGCATGGGCAGCTCAGAGAAACACACCCCATCTGGGATCCGGGGGTTCCTCAGCAGAGGGAACGGCAGGCAGCACAGACAGACCAGCAGCCAGCCCACGCCGCAAATCAACAAGTCTCCTTTGCGCCTGGACGAGTTGTACCTCAGCGGCCGCATGATGAGCTCACACCGGCGCATGCTGATACACACCAGGAAGTAGATGGAGGCGTACATGTTGACGTACTTGAGATAGAAGCAGAGCATGCAGAGAGGATGACCAAAGGGCCATGTGTTGTTCAGGTAATAGTAGATCCGCAGAGGCAGCGAGAGAACCTGAGAGGAGCAATTTGGGGTTTGATCACAATTTGCACAATGATGGCCGAAGCTAAAAAATAAGGGAACTTTTCATTGGAACCAATAGTGTTAAAACATGGAGGACTGGTACCTGCAGCAGGTCGGCGACAGCCAGATTCATCATGAACATCACGGCCTTCTTGGTTTCCTTGATGTAAACCATAAACACCCACAGCGCCAGCAGGTTTCCCAGCAGCCCCGGCAGAAGGATGATGCTGTACACCACAGCATACACGTGGTGCTGGTACATCCGAAGCGCCTCGCTGCTCTCGCAGCTGTGGTTCATCTTCAGCCAGCAGCTGTTTCTGTTCAGCTGTGAGCTCGTATCAGGAAAAACTGTCTCTGGAGGTGTTTGAGCACCTATGTCCATCGTGGCATGCAGGAATTCAGTCTGGTACCTGGATCCAGACTCTGAAGGTCTCCACTGCGTTTCCTCAGAGATTCAGATTCAGAGAAGTCCTGCTAGATGATAGAAAAGTGGGTCAACTCATGGTGAAAGGCACAAAGACCTGTTTCTTTCAGTCAGCACACGAAGTCAAACCAACTGAAATGTCAACTTCGGAAATACATGTGCTTGTCTGAGTGTGTCATTGTGGCCATTTTTTCACCACAAACAAGATGTGCATTTTACAATGCACATCTTCGCACACTCATGTCTGACACACATTTCAAGTGTGCAGGGGGATTTACAGTCAGTGCTTCGCCATCCACACTGCAGTGTGGTTAGTGAAGAATAAGTCAGAGCAGAATGGTGAAATTGTTAATGAGTCAAGTATCAAATTGCTCTGAGCAGCACTTGTCTGCCTGCTGCAATTCCTGTAGCTGATCTACGCTCATGAAGGTTTTCTGACACTCCCAGCAGCACAGAATAAAATGATTGGGATATTTTCTCTTCTATCTATGCTGTTCTTTTTTTGGTCATATTTTTAAATTAAAAAATTACGGCCTGGTGAATTATCAGAACAAAGTGTTTGTTCTGTTTTCAGTCTCTCACATGTCATTTTGGTCTTTTCAAGTATTCTCATGAGGAACTCTGAAGAACCCTAAAGGGAAACATGCAGTTACATATTTCTGCTTTTCAATCAGTAGTTCTAAAACAAAAAGCCATGGACTAAATGAGACAGTAAGTGATATTTTTTAACTTGTGGTTTCAAGGCACAGTTTCGGTAGCGTGTAACATGTCCAGTGATATTCTAATGAAAACAAACAGCAAAACCATTGAGGTATGTGAGGACATTATCAAGATCCATTTGGAGTTCAAAGGTCACTGTTTTCTCATTAAAGTCAGCAGACTCCATAGCGCCTCCTGTAGTTCACAGTTGTACAACAACCCTGGACCTCACTGGCTAGCATCTTCAGCAAACATATAGCTACACAGCAAGGAGGTGTTGTTACCTCTGCCAAGCAGGTTAGGTTTTTGCTTGCATTTAGCTGTCTGTCTGTTCGATTGTTTATTTGTTTGCCTTTCATTACCAACCATTACCAACTACCTTTTAGACATATTCAATGCATCATTAGGAATAGGGTATGTACCACAGTAATCCAAAATCCAAAAGCTGTTATTAAACCTCTCCTCAAGAAACCAACACTTGACCCAGGTGTCCTAGCTAATTACAGACCTATATCAAACCTCCCATTTCTTTCAAAGATCTTAGAAAAAATAGTAGACAAACGGCTACAGGACTTTTTAAAAAAGAAAAGCTTATTTGAGGATTTTCAATCAGGCTTTAGGGCACAAAATAGCACAGAGACATCATATGTAAAAGTTACCAACGACCTTCCGACAGCTTCAGACAGAAGCCTTGTCTGTGTAGTTATTGACCATCAAATTTAACTACAGACTGGAACACCTAATTGGAATAAGAGGGTCAGTGCTTCACTGGTTCAGATCCTATCAGACCAGTTTCAGTTTGAGACCATTAATCAGGAAAGCTCTGAGCACACCATTGTTAGCCAAGGAGTACCTCAAGGTTCTGTGCTGGGACCATTATTATGTAGTTTGTATATGCTCCCCTGGTAACGTGATTAGGAAACACTCCATAAACTTCCACTGCTACGCAGATGACACAAGTATACCTGTCAATTAAATGAAATGAAACCAGTCAGCTGGCTAAACTTCAGGCCTGTCTCAAAGTCCTGGATGATAGTTAACTTCCTGTTATCACAAACCTGCCTCACTCACAAACCATATCATTTCCTTAGATGGCATTGCCTTGGCCTCTAGCACCAGTCAAAAACCTAGGAGTTATATTCGATCAGGACATGTCCTTTAACTCTTATGTAAATCAAAGATAATAGACAGCTGAATATGTCAGAAATCAGGCACTTCTTGTCCCATAAAAATGCTGAAAACTCTCTGTAGACCCTTCAGCTGGTCCTAAATGCTGCTGCTTTTGTTCTGACAGGAACAAGTAAAAGATATCAGATATCCCCAGTACTAGCTTCTTTACACTGGCTCCCTGTAAAATATAGAATAGATTTCAAAGAGTTTGAAGCCCGGTCTGGCGAGGGAGATGTTTACCCCAGATACAGAGGCTATCCCTTACTCTACTTCCCATACTCCACTTCTCTTACTCCACTTCCCTTACATCTTGAATCCACATCTTTATCCTAGGTAGGCGTCTGATTCCTCTTCTCCCAGCTGAGCGCTCACATCGGTGCTTCAGAATCCAGTTTGTCCCACTGGTTCATGCCTTCATCATTCCTCATATGGGCATGATGATCCTCGGATGACCGACTTTCCCCCTATCTCCAGGATCCATGTGACAGCCTCTTCATCTCCATGGGCCACAGGACAGCCTCCTCATCTTTAGGATCAATGGGACAGTCTCATCTCCTGGGTTTCTCCAGCCGCCATAAATGATTGGACAGACGTGGAGGACAGTCCCTGATGGACTCTTTAGCAGCTTTCAGAATCTCTTCCTTCACCTCAGTATCTTCATTGTTTATTCAACACCTATTGCTGGTCTGTCCGTCCCTGGGAGAGGGATCCCTCTGTCCGCGGTTCTCCCTGACGTTTCTGCCTTTTTCCCCCTGTTACAGGGTTTTTTTGGATTTTTTTTTTCTCACCCTGACTTCGGGTCAAAGGTCAGAGGGTGTGGTATGGTACAGACTGTAAAGTCCATCGAGACGGTTGTAATTGTGATGTTGGTGATACAAATAAAATTTAATTGAACTGAAAAGTTTGTCTGTTAATGACAATTAAACAACGTTGAGTAAATACTGATAATGGACCAGGACCAGATGATTTAATGTTGGTCGTGTTCTGGAACCATCTGGATCCAGGACTCTGTTGAAGGATTCTTCCTCATTGTCAGACATTTTCAGCATCTGTATCTAGAACTCCACAATAACAGCAGTGGAACAGAGCTCAGAGGTCATGATTTGTGTAACAAGGTTGTGAATTATTGTTTTAATAACTATTTGACTATTAGTGTCAAAGGCAGGTTTTGATAATCAATACATTTATTATAGGAGATAAGATGAATGTAGGATGAGGATGATAATAATGGGTTGAAATGAGCTGCTAGTTTCTTAATATGCTTACTGTTATTTTAGATGATGTTTTCAGATAAAATACTTACATGTAGGGTCCTTAATTACTTGAAGAATTTCAAAGTGTTGAGGTCATTTGGTTTGTATTCAGCTCCACAGCTGGCTCCTTGCTGCCTTTTTTCCTCAGAAAGTGCTCCCAGTAGACCCTCAGTTCCCTCAGTTCCCCGCCTCACTTTTAGCTTGAGTGACTTTTGACCAGTTTGGTTCCCATTACTCTACACTAAACAACCTGAACACGTTCACTCTGCTCTGTTCTCAGTCAGTTCATCCTGTTGACGGCTGATGCACCCTACTTTTGAATTCTCACGTTGTACCAGTGGAAAGTGAATCATCTTTCTGTGGGTCGATGATGACGTGTTACATTTGTTCCACTCTGACACACACGAGATCTACTTTCAAAGCATCATCAGTTTTCAGCGGCCAGGTTACGTACGTCCACCTGCATTTAGACACAACCATATACAACCATGTACATACAGTATATACATACGCTGCAGTCCTGACTCAGAGGGGAACTGACACACACACACACACACACACACACTCAACATTACAAACATTCCTCACACTGGAGAAACATGCGGGATCCCCCACGAGGCATGACTCCATACTTCAAGTATTCAGCTGCAACAGCCACAAAGTTCAAACTGTTTCTTTGTGTTGAAGAAATTTGTTTTCTCACCTCAGTGGTTCAAGTTTGAATCTGTGTTGTCTCCTTGGTGACGAGATGGTTCAGCCAGCAGCGAGCATATGTCATCCCTTCAGTTAGTCCTTCTTTTCTTCTTCTTCTTCTTTTTCTTCTTCTTCTTCTTCTCTCACTATATCACTCTCTCTCACTTCTGCTCTTGTCTTCTCACCTCATCTGCTGCTTTCATGAAGTGTTTTCCATCTTCATCTGATGTTACATTCTGTTCTTTCACTCTCTCTCTCTTTCATTTCTTTCTGCTTTCTCTGTCTCTCTGACGTTTGAGCACAGTGCTTCCTGTTAGTGTGTGTGTGTGTGTTAGTGTGGGGGGTGTGGTTTACAAGAATATTTGACACTTCTGTTATTCTGTTCAAGGCCGCTTTCTTGTTGACACTGTCACTGTCTTGCCACCACATGTGTCCACTTGGTGAAAGGATCATAGAATGAAGCGTCAGTTTTAGTAATAGTTTTTTCAGTCATGACACCAAACCAAACATTGGACACAGCACTGACATTTCTTATATCAACAGCCTTTAAGGCTACCAATCTTCAAAAAAGCAAAGAAATAACAACAGATAATCTATATTATCCACGTTTTAAACTACCAACCTTCAGAGAAACAAAGAAACAACAGATAATCAATTACACTTATAACCTTGAGAATGGCTTTACACACCATTTTCTAAAAAAACTAAAAAGAATGACACGTTTTAAAATTTATGTTGGCATCATTCCAGAATTGAACTGCAGTAATAGAGACACATCTCTTTTTCATAACTTTTTGGGCTTTTTGGATAGTAAATTTGCAAACACCTCTAAGGTTATATGGACTCTCCTGAATTGAAAAGAACCTCTGTTCTGAGTCAGGGATTTTTTTTTTATTTTGCACTGAAAATAATTTGCATTATTTTACAATAAAACAAATCATAAATCTCATAACATGAGAATTTCAAAAAAGTGGCTCTGCGTGAGCATAATAATCAGCCATATTGATGATAGGTATGGCTCGTTTTTACAGTTTTGTTATTGAATTTTAAGGTGGTTTTAAAAGTGGATCCCCATAATTCCACCCAAGACGTTTCGTGAACAATCAATGAATAGTAGATCAAATGCAATGCCTTGGAATTCAATATATTTCTGGATTTATACAGGATTACAAGTGATTTTATTCAATGTGTTGTTTCCAAGTTAACTTTTGGTCAGTGACAACCCCAATGAATTTAGTCTCAAGAACAAGATTTAACATTAAAATCACTTACATTTGGATTACCATTTGCATTACTGCAAAGGTATTAGTTCGGCTTTCTCTGAATCCTTATTAATTTATTCTTATGAATAAACAGATTTAATTGTTTGACAAACAATTTCTCTATAATTTTTGAAAATTGCGGCAAAAGTGATATTGGTCTGTAATTTTCCAGACAGTGTTTATCTCCACTTTTAAAATTGGGATCTAGCTTTTCCTTATAGACATTTCATAAACTTTTTTTTGGCGCTCATATAAATATCTTAAACTTAAACTTGATGCCACGCTGGAGAACTTGAGAAGGCTGTTCTTCTCTTCAGTGGGTGTTCTCCTACATCCTGCCTGCCTGCGGGTGAGGGTGGTGTGTTGTCAACAATGGCTTAGATGAGTTTAGCAAATGCAGAAGGAGGCACAGGCTGAATTTCAGTTTCAAACCCAACCTCAAGTTCTCACGCTTTCCGGTTCAGAGCAGCTGCTGCTGCCAACTGAGGTGGAAAAATCAACTTTGTTCAAGCAAGAGACAGTAAAAGTTCTTTGTGATGCAAAGAACGAAAGAGAAAGAAAGAAAGGGCAGAGTAGCATTTTCTTCACAGCACACAGCGTATTTACATTCAGATCTGGAATTGATACCGCTTGATTTTTTTGTCCGTTTCCATCAATACCAGCCATCACTCTCTGTCTGAGAAACTGCTCTCTGCACTCATCAGTCTCTGCGGTGCAGGATGATGGGACGTGGAGCTGTGTGGAGAGGAGAGCAGTGAGGGAGAGCGTATGTTCAGGTGCAGTCGAAATTCAGCGGTTAGGAAGTAATAGAGCAAAGGGTTGAGGCAGCAGCTCAGGCTCGCCAAGCACAGGGACACCGGGTGGAACTGACGCACAGCCAGACTCATGGTGCAGTGGGAGATGATGTTCTGGGACACCATCAGATAGAGCAGGAAGTTGATGTGGTACGGGGCAAAACACAACAAGAAGAGGCCGGAGCAGCTCATCACCATCCGCAGCGCTCGCCTCTTCTCATGGCTCCGTCTCGACTGCTTCTCCCGATTGTTGTCCAGCGATGTGACCGACTGGAGGCGGCTGTGTGCTGAGGAGCTGATCTTGACCTCCTGAACCTGGTTCAGAGATCGGCAGATGCAAAAGGAGCTGTAGCTGATGCAGACCAGAGGAATGAGGAAACCACAGAGCTCTGCGAAAACCATGATGGTGATCGTCAGAGACAAGGACAAGTGACGCATGGGTAAGTCCTTAAAGCAGCTGTCTGTGGCAGAAGCAGTGCTGAAGACCTCCGTTAAGGTGCTGGGGCTCAAAAATGGCTCATGTAGCTCCACATATGATGTAATGTCTTGGGTGGCGTTGGCATCCAGAAAAACTGATTTGTTAAAGAAGTTCTGTGAGAAGATGCTGCTCTTGCTGCTGCTGCGCATGAAAATAAAAGGTGTGCAGGCTGCACCAACCACCAGCCACAAGAACACGCTGATCAACACGTCATAACGCCGCCTCCACCAACGAGCAATAAAGGGCTTGAGCAGGAAGATGCACCTCTGGACGCTGATGCACACCTGGAAACAAACAGAAAGGGGGATTGGTGCCCACACTTATCATGTCAGGATGATTAGCACTTCACTGTCGGCTCACCAGGAACACTATGGCGGCGTACATGTTGAGGTACTTGAGGTAGAAGCAGAACAAGCAGACGCCGCGTCCAAACGGCCAAGCGTGTGTGTAATAATAATAAATCCGAAGCGGCAGAGAGAGGATGTGGGCCAGATCTGCCACTGCCAGATTTATCATGAAGATCACAGCCTTTGTGTTCTTGCTATAAAGAAAAACACATATCATCCTTAGAATAATCCGTGCTCTGTGTGCGGGAGTTTGTGTGTGTACCTGATATGTCTGCAGAGGACCCAGAGGGCGATGGTGTTCAGCAGCAGCCCTGGGATGAAGAGCAGCAGGTAGAAGTACGTGTACATCTTGTCCATCAGCTGGTTCCAGCTCGTCATGTTGTGGCCACAGCCTGAGTACAGCTGAGGCTCGTCCCACGACGCATTCAGACTCATTCTCACTGTCACACTAATCACAAACACCAATCACACGAGTCAACAATCCTCCTCTGATACCTGGAACATCTGCAGGAGAACAAAATTCTTCTCATGACGAGCTGGTTTATGGAGTTTACATATTCATTAATCTTCTCCTGTTGCTCAGATTACAGGTCTCGGTTGTGCTGGTCAGAAAACTATTCACACTCACATTCACACCAACAGGTTTAGATTTAGAGTGACCAATTAACCTCAGTATGATTTTGGAAGATCCTGGAGTACCCTGAGAAAACCCACACAGACATGGGGAGAGCATAGCCTCATAGCAAGAAGGTCCCTGGTTCGCTTCCTAACCTGGGATCTTTCTATGTGGCGTTTACATACTCTCCCCATGTCTGTGTGGGTTCTCTCTGGGTACTCCGGCTTCCTCCCACTTCCAAAAGCATGCTGAGGTTAATTGGTCACTCTAAATTGTCCTTAGGTGTGAGTGGTTGTCTGTCCTTCATGTGGCCCTGCGATGAGCTGGCGACTTGTCCAGAGTGTACCCCACCTTTCACCCCAGCACACCCGTGACCCGTAACCGGATTAAGTGGCAGAAAATGAATGAATGAATGTTTATTCTCTTTCAGTGCAAGACTTTTTCATTGACTGATTGATAGATTGATAGATTATTGTGTCACATTACATCTCCAGTTAGGAAGGAAAATTGAAGACATACAACATTAGTCTTCAGTCACATGTTTCTCCTCTGGCACAGCAGGTGTTTGTCAAATCTGCTTCTGCTTTTATTTACATGTTTCCATGTTGTCTGAGTCAGAAGAAGCCAGATGAGGTCTCATGGGTGTCATGACAGCAAGGTGTCATCTAATTCTGATTTTTGATGAGCAGATTCTGGTCCAGATGCTCAGGTTAACGCCTCAGTGTGATGTTTTCCAACCTATTTCAAGTCCATTTAATATGTTGAAATAACTCAAAATGTTACTATTTGTACAACAGTTCAGCCCTGTGAGAGTAAATAATCTGTGTGTGTGTATGAGACCTGGGTCGGTTCCACAAAACAGGTTTAGAAAAACCTGAGTTTGTTAATCCTGAAATGAGGAGTTTTCAGTTTTCATTTTCACATAATCCAACAGAAATCAAATCAAACATCTTTAAAGTTTCATATGTTAAAATTCAGTTTATCAGTAAAACTGAAATTAGGAACATTTAGGACATTTTTTTTTCTCATTTTAAAATAACATGATAAAACATACATAAACATACTAAACCTGCTTTATCAAATAAATCCATCATGAACAGACATCATAGCAAACAAACAACCTTTCCTTGCTTTGAGTCTCTTCAGTTTTCTTCACCATTTTTTCATGCTAAAAGCAGCAATGCCATAAATCTGAGATGTCCCTGTCTGGATTGCAGCAGGAAACAACTAGAGAGCAACATGAAGTTTATCAAGTTCTGCTTATCAATGAAGTGCTGCTCCTTCCCCCTGCCTAGAAGGCCACACCTTTCCTCCTCCTGGGGATCAAACCTCTTGCTTGCTGCTTAACAAAAATTCTGATGTGGCTTTCCCCTGTAAAAGCGCATCAGAATTTAGGATGGTTCTCACGTTTGGTTCAGTTGGTTCACGGCTGGTCAGTCTGCAGTCAGTCAGTTTCCTTCATGCCACCAGAAAGTCAAAATTGAATAAAGCAGCTTTTTTGGGAAACATTTGTGCATAGAAATATGTCATATTCAACTCTTCATCGTGAGATCTCTTTATAATGATCAAATCAGACCTGAGGTGGTAAAAGTCTCCAGATGTGCCCATAGATACTAGCGGGTAACAGAAGTGATTCCAGTGTTTCAGTGTGATGTGAACAAACAAACCTCTTCAACCTCTGTAGCAGTTTGACGTCTGTACACTTTATTTCTGCAAACATTACCTTCTGTTTTGCCCCCGTCTTCTCCAGAAAAGCTCAGCATGTATGAGAATAATTCTCCAGCACCTTCACACCCTAACAGACCCACACAGGCTGCCCACAAGTTTAAGCCTTCCGGGTTGCAAAGTTTTCTGTGTTGTGAATATGAGCAAGTGATGTGGTTCCTGTTGTTGACATCCGGTGTGGGCTGGTCCAGGCTCAGTGATTGTGATGATAAGCAACACTGGCCAATGTCGTTGTGGCACTGATGGTGTTATGGAAAATAATGAAACTATTAAAATAGTAATTCAAAGTAATCAACCAAGATGACATGCTATTTACTCAGCACATCTCTGTTCTGATAATTTATGTATATTATACAATGACATATTTGACCTACAATAACACACAGACGTTCTCACGGTTTGTTGTTGCAGCTAAAACAGTTGATGCAACAGTTGATCTGCTTCCTCCATCAGATACAACACTTCCTTTTTTCTGTGAGTGCATCAGTGAATATATGATGCTTGCAACATTTCATATGTGCTTCATGGTTTCAGATGTGGGGAATTTCAGGACGAAGAAAATTATGCACATCTCTAAAAGTTTCTGTTTCTTTTTAAACCACTTGAGACTGTGCTGCTTGTCAGGCTGCGCTGGGTAAAGAAGTGATGCATGCAAACCTGCTGAATTAACAAATGATAACAGATATATTTCACACATTCAGGGGTGTGAAACACAGCCTGTGTATTTAGTGTGTGTGTGTGTGTGTGTATTATACGCACACGCACACACACACACACACGTATGTATGTGTGTGTATACATATAACTTTATTTGTGCACCATCATGAATGAATAATGCACATCCACCGTAAAGCATCTAGAAAAGCGCTGATCCATCATCATCATTCTTATATTTTATTCATATTTTATTAAATACTTATTTTTTATATTGAACATGATAGCATTTTTTTAGGCTTTCTATTCACTTCTGCATAATACAGCTCTATTTCTTCCTTACTTGGCTGAGTCGCAACCCTCTGGGATAAATGAAGTAATTCTGCTTCTGATTCAGAGCAACACAAGTCTGGCCACTAGAGGTCAGAACAGACCTGTACTCAGTCCACAGCCACTGAGAAGTTTTACATCTAAAGACATGGACCACAAGGGGCATACGAACACTGCTGAACCATTTAGGTAACTAGCTAAAAAAAGCTAACTGACCTCAACACAAGTGAAACACATGAAGTAGCATGAATACTACAAACACACGATTAACTTTAAACCTACACTAAAATACACTACGCTAACAATACAATCTGACAAATTACTTGCTATTCTCTCTGCTCTGAATCCACCCTACTCTCTAGTTTGATAATGGCAAATGGAATCTTTGTATAGTAACGGGGAGCGGGAGGGACTTCAGGGTGAACCGCTGATGGTGACGTCAGTTGCCATCAAATGACGTCAGTCACCACCAAATGCATTGTAAAGTGAATTTAGACGTAATTAACAGGCTTCGACCTGCACTCCATATGCTGTTGTTAGCACAAAATATAGATCATAAACATCTTAAACATCCAGATAAAACAGTCTTCAGCTGAAAAGGTGGTTTTGGGGGTAAGATACTCTTTAAAATACACTGCTGATGTGTTTTTTCAACCACATTCTTGACATGAACGGTTAAGGCCTAAAATGTTTTCCTTAACTCCCTCTCTTCTTATTTCCTGCTCGCTCTCCACCCATTCCAGTATAGTTATCCTCCTCACTGTGAACCTTGACCCCAAAACCTCTTCTGTTGTCACTCTGTCACTGCTGCGTCCACATGCTCACATCCGTCATATCATACAAAACACACTTGCTCGGATCCTTTCCTCTGTGTTCACACCATACAACGCAGCAGGTCTGTAACCTTAGTAAGGACATGAAGCACTGCAGCGCTCTATGAATGAAAGGATAAACAGCTGAAATTAACATCTTGTATAATGTGCCAGACGTTGGCTCCTGCAGCAGCCTGCACAGAGACACACAGACGTCCACCGCTGGGTCTTAAATTATTGCAGCGTTGTCATCCATAGAAGAACGGCACATTATAAACATTACACTGGTGGTTTGTGGGTATTCTGTGCATTCAACAGCAATGTAAAGGAAGAGCTTGGATGCATGCTAACAGTCAGTCAATGTGTCCATGTGAACACCGTTTTTTGTGGGGGGGGGGACCCGTCACATTGACCTTTGGTTAAAAACATGGACGTGAAGCAGCTGCTGTGCTGTGACAGTTACGTGACCCAAATAACCCCCCCAAAACAATGTCAATAACACTACAGCCAATATCTGCTGACTAATGTGATTTACTGTTCCTGCTTTTCAGTGAGTATTTAGTCAAGAGCTGTACTTTGTCGTGTGTAAGAGACTTTGAGCAGATCTGAAGTCTAAAGCCAGATTAAGACAGAGAGACCTCATTCAACAGAAACAATGGACCATTGCCTCAGTCATAATAAGCATTTGGCCACAATGTGCGCGCACACACACACAATCAACTGGATCACAGCCACCATTTGCGCCCACGACATCACAGCGGTGGCTGTTGAACATGTCTCTAAGTGTTCACATGCATAGAGTCTTGCTGAAAGCATCCAGACCACTGCAGTTTGATCAAAGCATGGAATAAGGAAAGCAGCCATCACAGCTGTTCAAAACAGTCATTTAATGGCCTCAAACGTCAACATGAGACACATTTTTGTCAGCAGGTCAGTCTGCTGTGTTAAAATAATGTTAATGTCTAACACTGTTTTGTGAAACTGAATGATAAAATCAAAGGACTCAGTTTGTTACACAAGTACTTAACAGCATATTTTGAGACTGGATCTAAATAGCCATCTCATCCACAATCCAGCACAGCCCGACTGATAGTGTGTTTGTGTCTCTTTCAGAGGCTGTGCGGGTCACTGGATTCACCATTGTCCCAGTGTAGTTAGCTCTCTGCTCCTTGTTTGTGCATAAAAAAACACTTATACATTCCTCTGCTCTTCGGCGGTGGATTACTTCATAAAGCCCAGGCCATACCTCAGGACTTACCTCAGGAATTAAATAATCTGGTGAGTTATGTGTTTGTCACTTCCAGGATGAAACAGCTGACTGCTTTACTTTATACACTCAAGGATATTTGTCTTCAAAACTTGTCCAGTTCGTCCTTCCTTTCCTGAGTCACAATCGACTCTCAGACATCTTAGACTGTTTTCCGTTGCTGGACAGTGTGTTTGTGTCCCTTGCAATAGTGTTAGAAGAGTCCAGTGTCTCTGTGTCACTGCGGGGAATACTCTCAGGCCGGGACCCGGATCCTTTAGCCCCCAAGGTCAAACTCTTCTGGAAGCTCTCCGACGTGAAGTAGTAGACCACAGGATCCAGGCAGCAGTTGAGACTGGCCAAACACAGAGTGATGGGATAGAGAGTTCGTGCAAAGCGTTCAACAGCGCAGTTGGCCAGGGCTTGTGTCCGCACTAAGGCGTACAGAAAGAGGATGGAGTTATAAGGGACAAAGCAGATGATGAAGATGCCGAGGTGGACCAGAATCATCCTCAAGACACGTCTCTTGCTGTCACAGCCATGATGACCAACAGTTACCGGCCGCCGCAACGTTCGCAGAACCAGTGAGGAACATACCAAGTTGGCCAGGAGAGGGAGGAGGAATCCTACAATCTGTAGAGAAAACAAAAACACACACACACACACACACCCAATGTTATGCTAAAGGTTGGATCCGAAAGATGATTTGTTTCTGTGTGACAAGCCTTCACCTCAATAAAAATGGTGATTTTGGACAGGTAGGTCCTCCAGGTGGTCTTGGAGAAGCCCTCAAAACAGGTTGTTGCTCTGTTTGTGCTGTTGATGGTGGAGAAGAATGTGACCGATATCCCTCCTCCCACAATGGTCAACCAGACAGCTGCACACACCAGCGCTGCGTTCCTGCGTGTGCGGACGGAGCGGGAGCGAAAAGGGTAAACGATTGCCAGGAAGCGGTCTACACTGATGCAGGTAAGGAAGAGCATGCTCCCGTAAATGTTGGTAATGAAGGCTGTTCCCGATACTTTACACAGTCCATCGCCAAACGGCCAGTGGCGGTTAACATTGTAGAAGACCTTGAATGGCAACGTGAAAACGAATACTAAATCAGATAAAGCTAAATTTGTCATAAACATCGTTGTCTCATTGCGCATCTTCATCCGGAAGCAGAACACAAAGAGTGCAGCACAGTTAGTGATGAGGCCCAAGACAAAGACCACACCGTACACCACCGAGTACAAGTTGTACTTGAAGGAGTCATCAATGCCGCAGTCCTCCATCCCAGTCTCGTTGAGCACCAAGCTGGCCATTCTGACTCGTCAGATGGGGAGAACAAAGTCTTATGGACAACGAGGTGGAGTGTGGGATGTTCTGGGCAGATATCCAGGGATTGCATGCGTCAGCACGGGATCCACCAGTCCAACCTCCTCCGAACCATGGTGGATGCTCAGATAGGTAAACAGAGGAGTCTGGATACGCGTCTGTGTCTGCAAAGGCAGAGAAAAGGAAAAAAGTGTGTTCAACAACATGCCATCCACCATCCATCAACCACCTTCTGTATACACACAATGTATATACTGTATACACAGTAAAGTGATTTATTCTAAATTGTTTCAATGACTGGTCCAGGGTGTACCCTGCCATTTGCCCGTTTGACAGTCAATGTCTTCTCATTCATTCATTCCGCCGCTTATTCCGGTTACGGGTCACGTGTGACCTGGAGCCGATCCCAGCTGTCAACAGGCGAAAGGCGGGGTACACCCTGGACAAGTCACAGCTCATCGCAGGGCCACATGAAGGACAGACAACCATTTATGCACACACTCACACCTAAAGACAATTTAGAGTGACCAATTAACCTTAGCATGCTTTTGGAGGTGGGAGGACCCAGAGAGGTGGGAGTACCCAGAGAGAACCCACGCAGACATGGGGAAAGCATGCAAAGTCCACATAGAAAGATCCCAGGCCAGGAAGCGAACCAGAGACCTTCTTGCTATGAGGCAACGGTGCTAACCACCATAACCAACATCTACAGACTAGTAATGAGACCAGCGTATGGTTTACCTGCCAGTATATATGTGTATAAATGTCTTGTAGCAGCGCTAAAAGTGGCATCAGACATGTGAGAGGTGGATCACAGCCAGAGAGAAGAGTGTGTACTGAAGATTAGGAGGTGAAACACACACATTCATGCCGCAGCTCTAAGAAACACTTCTACCATAAAAGTACAAAGAGCTGAGCTGCAACTAGAGGAAGTGAAGGACATGTTGGGACTATGACAGAACTAATCGTTTGCTCAAATAAAGATGTTTGTTCTGGAGGACGTGTGAGGAAATCTGTGCTGGACATCTTCAGTTTGTGTCGCTGAGCTTCAGCCAGGTCAAGTGAAGATTCTGCCTCTCAATCACAATCTGCTTCCCAAATTCCTTCTAATATCAGTTAAAATCATTTCCTAAGTTTTTTATGTACTGACTATAAAAAAACAAAGCATACAGAATATATATGGAACCAATTCATACCTTTGGTTGTGAAGTCAACAACAATGTATTGTACATTTATCTTCTCTTTTCATTCTGTTTTATTTGATATATTTTGGACCACATCTGAGGAAATTTACTGTCTTGACAATATAAAGATCCTAATTTAAATCTGAAGATGTGGACAGGAGGGACAGAATCTGAGGTGCTCAAGTGTTCTGGAGCTTGTTTGACTTATTGATTTGTTAAATCGTTCCTGTATGACACAATGTCATGGAATGGATCAGCGTTACACTGTTACACAACAGAACAGCAACATGGCTGAACTTTTGGGGTTGTGCGTGAAAACACACACACACACACACACACACACACACACACAAAGGACAAGCTGTGCGCTCCAGCAGTCCATCAGCGTCGTCCTGTGCCAGCTGCAATGTGACATCTTTACTGCATTTTCACACGCCTCCCCCGAAAACCTCTGCCGGCCTTTACAATGCCCTCACTGTATCCAACAGCAGCAAACACACACTCACACAAACAAACACACACATGTGCCAGTCCTCACAGACACACACACACAAACACACTGTAGGTTTCTGTATACTGTGGCTCCGTCCTGGCACCCCTGACAGACTCCTCTACGTTGGTGAAGGGAACCGTTGGATGAGCACAAGTTCAGTCCTCAGTGTGCTGCATGCATGTGTGTTTAGATTTCATGTACAGGTTGAAGACAGCTGCACAGTTACTGCCCCCTCCAACCCCCAAACTCATACACACAGACATATACACACACACACACACACACACACACACACACACACACACACACACACACACACACACACACACACACACACACACACACACACACACACACACACACACACACTCAGTACACCAGGCAGCCCAGCGATAGAAACAGGCCTCTGGGACCCTCTGATCTGAACGGATCAAATTCAGGCTCAGCTAACATCCAGCTGTTCCCTTCTCTCACTTGAAAAGAGGAACAAGAAGGCTGAAGGTGTGTGTGTGTGTCTGTGTGTGTGTGTGTGTGTGTGTGTGTGTGTGTGTGTGTGTGTGTGTGTGTGTGTGTGTGTCTGTGTCTGTGTGTGTGTGTGTGTGTGTGTGTGTGTGTGTGTGTGTGTGTGTGTGTGTGTGTTGGGTGGTGCACAGATCAGTGTGAGCGGATGTCTTGTTAAAACTCTTCCACATCTTACACGTCATGATAACACAACAGTTTACAAACACTGAATGAATGAATGAATGAATGACATTAATCACAGGCAGATGTAAACATGCAGATGTAGTTTGATGACATTTTAAAGAAGCCACACACCAGGAGATGTGCTCTTAATTTTAAAAACATAAATGTTTTTTTCAAACAAAGGTGAATGAACAAACTATCATACACTAGTGACATCATTTGTGACACTGCCCCCTGTAGGTTTGGAGTGTAAAACATGGGGCACTCGCTTGTTTATCACAGAATCATACAATAAATACCTTTACGAATATTTAGTGTGTTTCCTTTCCTTCGTATAATTGCATCTATCTATCTATGTATCTATCTATCTATCTATCTATCTATCTATCTATCTATCTATCTATCTATCTATTGTTTTTTAACAGTAAGTTGATGAAAATAGCCATCTTAACAAATATATAACATTATTATTATTATTATTATTAATATTATTATTATTACATTATACGTTTTGATTCACGCAGAGGATCAAATGTTCTGTCACTGAGGTCAAAGTACATAAGCCTTAAGAAGCTGTCTGTGCTTCTTATGTTGAAAAGTGTAAAGATGCTGAGCTGACACATTCATGTGATTTCATTATATCATCATAACGTGTCACACTGAAGATCAAGTGCGTTTCTGTCTGTTTCTAAGATGGCAGCTTTTACAGAAATCACTGACTATTGCAGAATATGTGTAAACAACAGCAACGTGAAGGTTTTCTGAGCGAGGACTCACTGGCTGGAAGGTGACAGGTCCTGTGTGTGATGGTGCTCGGCTGTCAGAAGATAAACTCCATACTGGTCCTCTCGGATCTGCTGCTGCCTAAGCTTCAAAGCAGTTTGCACAGAAACTCACCAGCTCCCCCTCTCTCTCTCTCTCTCTCTCTCTCTCTCTCTCTCTCTCTCACACACACACACACACACACACACACACACACACACACACACACACACACACACACACACACACACACACACACAGTCTGAACTGGTTTCTACAGATAATGAGAGCGAAGTTCTCCTCTCCGCTTGAACTGTGGTATCATCAGTCCGACTCCGGCAACTGTCCGCGCTCGACTCAAGAGAGGACAGCGCACCCTCGCGCTTGCTCGTACGGGGACGCGCACAGCCACAGGAAACCAGACAATAGCGTCTCGGGGGGGGTAAAGGGGAGCGGGGCTACATAGTAGTATCTATGTATGTTTGCTGTAGTATGTACTAGAACTATATGTAGTAGTCCTATAAGTAGTTGTATGTAGCATTATATACATAGAGTGTAGTAGTAGGAAAAGTTACAAAACAAGTCAATGTAATGTACACAGTGAATTCGTGTATAGAAATAAAATAGTAGACATGCACCAAGTCTGTCATGCACTGTGAAACTCACCACACACTGTCTGCATGTTGGTCTGGAACACAGAGCACAACTGCCACTATGTCACGTTACACTGATAAAAGTCATTTGTCATAACTACAGCAGCATTTAACTGTAACATAAACAACAACTCTTACATGTTCACTCAGCTCAGTAGCCTTCAAGTGTCATAGTTTCCTTCTTGGCTCATGCTGCTTCCATCCAATAGATAACCTGTAACACTCCATCACAGTACTAGCTGTGTTTGAATTATTTATATTTGGATAAAGGATCTGGAGTTGACCCATGCTTTGAGTTTTTACATTGATTCACTTTGAATGAATATGTACAGTTAAAATGGTTCAACATCAGTTGGAGCTCAGTGCTATTTTGGCAAATCAACGTGGTGCCACACTGTTGTTACCACATCTGAACCTACAGAAGGAGTTATTTTTAGCCAGGGCGCTGCTGGACAGGTTCCATTGTGTTCAGGCTGGCATCGGGCTGTGTGTTTGTTTCTGTGTGTGTGTGTGTGTGTGTGTGTGTGTGTGTGTGTGTGTGTGTGTGTGTGTGTGTGTGTGTGAGACAAAGAGACACTCTAGAGAGGGGAAATGGAGTTTGGGGGGAGCGTCTGGTCGGCTGACCACACCACAATAGCAGCAGTGAGGACAGGACATCCTGCTTACTGCATTAACTGAACTAAGACACATACGTCTTGATTGTTAGTGTTGAGGCCATAAAAGACATGAGTCATATTTTGTGACAAAGACATGTTTTGTGAAGTTTCATAACCAAAATTTCACAAACAAATCTCTTCACATAGTTTCTGAGAAATTATTGTGAAATCACAAAAAATGTATGCACAGATACATTTAGTTGCAGAGACAAACAAGCCTCTTATACTTGTGATATAAATTGAGAGATCTACCATTTTAAAAAGACTGGCACTTCCTGTTTGCCCACCACATCAAAAATAATGTTGTTTTGTGTAATAAAGATAAATATAGTTTGAAAATAAGCAGCTACTGAACCTATATTTAGTAATGTTTAGAATGTTGCAGTGAGTAGTACTGTGTGTAGAGCGCAGCAGTAGGTAGTATGATGCAGTTGTATTTATTAGTATGAAGTGCAAGTTTGTAGTAGTATGTAGTAGTGTGTAGTCATTTGTATTATGCAGTAGTGTGTTGTAGTTTGTAATAATATGTACTACTATGGAGTAGTGTGTTGTAGTTGTAATAGTATATATTAGTGTGGAGTCATTTGTAGTAGCAGCACTATGATGTAGTAGTATGCAATAGTGTGTAATAGTGTGGTGGAGTAGTATGTAGTAGTTTGTATCAACATGTAGTCATGTGTAGTGGTTTGTAATAGTATGTCGTGTGTAGAAGTTTGTAATAGTATGTAGTAGTGTAGAGTACTGTGTCATAGATCTTTGTAGTAGCGTAGGGCACCTGCGTAAGCTGTGTTCCACTTATGTTACATTTCTGAAGAGGGGTACGTCAGGCTGTTCCGTACCCTAGGCATCGATGCAGACCCACTGTAGGTATGGCGTGGCGTTAATGTGCCGGAGAAGCTTAAATCCAGCTTTAGCTTGTCATTGGACTCTTGAAGAATACACCTCCTTCTTCTCACCGGTCCACCATTCTTCATTCTCGGTTAGACATTTTCTTGCTGAGCTACTCTATCATGCCTGACATCAAAGATGCCAGAATTCACCCTGTAATGATCAGTGATCATACACCATCACACCATCAACCAGGCAGTGGAGGCTTAATACATGATTATTGAAGGACTCAGGTTTTATTAAGTACTTTAAAAGAGAGTGGAAAGCATTTCTAGAATTATCAATCTGCCAGGAACGTCAGTGGGTGTTCTCTGGGAGGCAGGGAAAGCAGTTATGAGAGGTAAAATAATCTCATACAAAAAAGAAAGAGCATTAGAGTTAGAACTTGAAAAAAAATAGAAACTGCTCATGTCACTTCACAGGAAGAACATATACATACTGACAGAGATAATAATATTAAAATTGGAACTAAATACATTAACCAATAATTAAAAATATATATATATTGGAGAGATTGTGCTGAGAAAAATTGAAATACGGCAATAAATCTAGCAAATGTCTGGCAAATCAACTGAAAATAAACAATAAAGGACCCATCTGGTAATACACACACATGCACCAGTGGAAATAGATATTTGTAGAGACTAGACGGATACTGATCCATCAGCATTGGATATAGAAACATTTCTGAACTGTATCAGCGTACCAAAACTAGTGGCGGAAAAAGTCACAGCTATACAGACTCAGACATCACAACAGATCACCTCAATAAAGCTCTATAAAAATGCCCAACTAAAAAGCACCAGGTACTGACGGACTTCTGGCAGAATTTTAGGCTGATATTAGCAACCACATTTTACAGAATGGTCATAGAAATAAAAGAAAACGGAATAAGTATATTGTATTAATTAAAATAATAAAACCTAATGAAGAACCCACGTTTCCAATTGTCCAATTTCATTTACAAAGACCTCAAAATAATATATATATATACACACATATATATATATAATTGGCTAAACGTTTCGAGAATATTACCCCATGTACGATGCATCCGGATCAAACAGTGTTCATTAAGGGCAGACATTCAACCAAAACCACACAGGCTGACCAACTTAATAGACTTTTTTATTTAAGTTTTCTGAGATTCGTTTCCTTGAACTCCACCCCTCCCAAGGAAAATGGACGAGCTAAAGCTAACTTTATTCCATTAGCGAGCCTCTACAGGCAATATCAGTGACCCATCACTCCTGGAAAAGGTGCATCATGAGATGATTCAGTGAGTTGTAACCTGTATGTAGTTTCTAATACATCGGTTTGCTATCTGGACTGTTGTTCTGGGGCTATTTAGGTTGGTGGTTCATCAGTTTGTTTCGGGGGGATAAGTCGTCTTTGGTCTGAAACAATTTGAGAAACACTGCTCTAGTCCACAAACACACACAGCACATACACACACACAAACTTTCTCTCAGTCGAAGCTTTGTGAGTCATACCATCCAAAACAAAGAGCCTATTACTACCTCATTCTCCCTCCCTCTCGGCCCCTGTCTCTCCCGCCCTCCTCTTCCTCCTGCTGTACTTTAAGGCCATGATGAGTGTATTCCTTTGCTTTTCACCCGTTCCACATTCTGTCCATCCTCTCATTCATTCCTGTACTC
>NW_027615785.1:0-35384 GCF_965212315.1 Lampetra planeri
TTGTGTGTGTATGTTTTTGATTTTGTGTTTTAACTTTAAGTTCTATCTGTGAGAAACACAATCTACTTACCTACTGTAAGATAAATTAACTGAAGTTTTAAATGTAGCTAGGTAAGGGGTTTGACCTGGACAAAATAATCATTTTAGTCCAGTGGTAGGTTTGGCAGTAGTAGGAGTAGTACTGTAGTAGCTATTGAAGTATCTCACAGAAGAATTCCAGTATGATCTCGACAGTGAACCATGAACCAATGAAATTCCCTGAAGTCAAGACGAAGACTGCATTGAGAGTTCCTGCTCTTTGATATACATTCTACCTCCCTCACACACACACACACACACACACACACACACACACAGACACACACACCGGACTGGATTCACTGTGTGAGTGGTGTCAGTGGGTGGTTACCGTTGCTGGCACGTTGCTGCTTCATTGTTAACATTTCCACTCCGGAGAGCCGGGCTTTCCTCATAGCGGAGGTGGCACGTGGACAACCCGACAGACTGGAGGAAACAACAAGAACGGGGGTGAGGGGAGGCCTTGTTTCCATGGACTGGAGCACACACGAGCCCCCAGCTCACACTCACACGCTGCTGTTTCTTCACAGGGGGAGAAATACACCAGCAGAGATAAATCCAGAGCTGTTCTGGATGGTTTGTATGTGAGAGGACTGTGTTCTTGCTGGTGCTGGATTGAGGTTTGATCACATATACATGCACCACAGTTCTCTGACCCACCCTGAAACGGAGGGGTGAGTTGGGGGGGGGGGGGGGGGGGTTGCAACCACCAGCTGTCAGCTGTAACCCAGGCACCCTTGTTGAGACCCACCTTCGGTGTGTCAGGAAGCTGCCACTGACGTGACCCGAGCCGTCGCAGCCCGGCGTGGGACACGTCATCCCCTCCGTCTTGCCAGACCTTCCATGTAAACTGAATGCCATTCAGGTACCCGTCTTTTTGTCTCTTGGCTGCAATGGGGCATCCTGATGCACTCCTGTGAGACGCGTACTTCCCTGTCACATGTCCCTGACCGTCACAGCCTGGGACCGGACACCTGGGGGGGTAAAGAGTTGCACATGGTCAGAGGACATTTGCACGATAGGAGGACACTGTCCGACTGTCATAGTGGGGCGACTTCCTGAGTACAAAGAGTGACCTGTAACGTAACGAGTAATGTATGCTGCATGGAAGCTTTCCCTCTCTACCAACCAAGACACGATCCTCGTTCTAAAGTCGTCCACGTGTCAGCCGAGTCCCACGTCACTGCTAATCAGACGCAACAAACAGTCAATTATTCCAAATGTGACACCTCCCAAAGTGGATTTACCCACTCAGCTCTCAGGCTCGGTTCTACTTCACGTAGACAACATTACAAGGATGCTCGGGGATATTTAACATGTTTAAAAATCAGTTGAGCAGTAAGATAAACAATAGTTTATCATTATTTGACATCCAGGGGTGTTGTTGGATACAGTATCTGTACACCTTTAACCCAACAACGGAAAACTCGACCAAACCCAAGTTACCAGGTGGTCAGATCTAGATATTATCACATAGGGTGATAAATTCAGTTCTGTTGTTAAAGTGGCTTTAATTTTATTTGGAGGGTTTCACAGTTTCCCCATCCAGTCTGACCCTTCCCTCCATTCCCAGATACTTCCGGAGCTGCTGCACGCAAATTCAATCAAATGTGTATTTGAATGTATTGAATGTATTTTCATCTCCTAGTTTCTCATATTTTTCCTGACAAAAGTCTTTTGACTGTTTCTCAGGCTGTTTATTAATTCATCAGGGGATCCTTTTTTATTCTCTTTTTTTCTGTGTGAATGACTTTGGATCATTACTCATACAGAGGTAGAAAATGCTGCTCTAGAAATGTGTTTTCATTCTGTGCAGCCTCTCGTATGACTGCACCTTTCATTGTCCTCTGAGGAGAACTTTAAACAACTCTGGAAGCCTTAAATGTTCCAGCTTCCCACCATGCTGCTTGAGGACGGGGACCAACTGGATCCCTAGTGATGCTTTAGATTTGATCTAACACACGACTTCACCCCCAGAGGCACATATATATTATACGTATATGTCTCATATCTCTTAGTCTTTGATGCAGTCGACACACAGCTGACAAACTTTCTGTTCATGCAGATGCTGCAGCTGCAGAATAACTGGAAATGGTTTGCTGAGAACACGAGAACACAGCCAGCAGATGTTTTAGACGATGCAGCCTCAGAGAGCACAGCGCTCTGCCGGGTTCAAGATCAGTGTTCAGCTGCTGCAGACCCACATGGAATGACTCGACACTTTATATTGTGTCACATTGGTGTGTCATGTGTCTGTGGTCACACTGGACTGGGTGCTGGTGGTGGACTGAGTGGTGGAGACGTGGGGGTCATGCTATCATTGAGCTAAAGCCCATGAACGCTACTGACACTCGCGTGTTTTAAGGCACCGGTGTCAGACTCCCGTCCTCGAGGGTCGCTGTCCTGCGGGTTTTAGATGTCACTCTGCTCCCCCCTCACCTGAATCAGTCTCTGTGCTGAGGCCTGGTAACGAGCTGCTGATTTGAATCAGGCCTGTAGGAGCCGGGTGACACCGAAAACCTGCTGGATAGCGTCCCTCGGTGACTGGAGTCTGACACCCCCTGTTTCAAGGTGTCAGAATGTGAAGATTGCACTGTGCATGTACATGAAAGAATACCACAAATTAAAAGGATTTTTCTGTCCACACCCAGATCTGGATCGCCTCCAGAAGGTGAATGTTTTCTGTCCCTTGGGCCAGCAGACGTCTGCAGATTTTGTGAAGAGGTGATAAGAGACAGATCCAGGAAGGTAATATATTTGAAATAAAACTGTCCCCTCTGGTTAAAGCAAAGACTTCAGATGTTGTTTGGTGTAAATGTCTGGCTCAACCATGTCCACTGGGGAGAAACTGAGCCCAGAATCTATGTGAGTGGGGGGCGCTTTGAGTGCCATTCAGGTAGAAATGAAAAACGCATTCATTTACTATGTCATTTCTAATCTCATTGTTTTGAAGTTATAGTCCATTGGAATTCTTCTCTTATTTGTCTTTCTTTTGTTTATATATTTTAAAAGTATCAACAGTATTTTGTTAGAATGATTTAGAATGAACACGTCACAGAAAACTGCCATGAAAGCTCTTCCAACTCCGATGAAACTGCCCCACCTCTCCACCTCTGATGGTGCATTTCCACTCCACCTGGGGTGTCCACATCGGCCCTCCAGGCCCACCTGTCCTACAGCTTTTAGATTTTTTTTTCTTTTCCATTACAATTCAGCACCTCTTCCACATGGTGTTGATGTCACAGCGCCGGCTGCATCAAACTGCTGCAAGGGTACTTTTTTTTCCTGTGACATGAACACGTAAACCACTTGGAATGGAGGAGATGGAGACATTGTGACCGTTTTGTCAGAAACATGATTCCGTGCACTATTTGAAACCCATTAAAAGAACTTTATCCTCTTGTATCTTGCCATTTATTTACCATTTCATCCTCTTCATGCACAGTAAATGGCTGCTGAGTTAATGTTTGTTGTTTTTATACATATGTATCTAAGTTTTTTAAAAGATCCCAACAGGTAGATGGGGGGGTACGCGGACGAGTCCCCGGCTTATCAGACAACCACTCACACTCACGGACAATTTAGAGAGACCAATTAACCTCAGCAATGCTTTTTGGAAGTGGGAGGAAGACGGAGAACCCGGAGAGAACCCACAAAGACACGGGCAGAGAATGAAAAGTCCACGTAGAAAGAGCCCAGGACAGGAAGCCATCTTTTTGCTATGAGGCAACAGTGCTGACCACTGCATCACCGTGTCGCCCTCGTTAGCACATATACTCCCATCCCACAATTAATCTTTACTCTTCTGTGCTGTTAAACTTGTAGCACAATGAGGGGTGTGTTAAAAAACAAATCTATGATCATTATCTACTGATAAATGTTTTAAAAGGAACTCTGACTATTAAGATCTTGAAGGACGTAATAAGCCACAATTGTTCTCTGCTCCTAAAATATTTTGTTGGAAACATAAAATATTGCCTTTGCTTTAAAAATCTACAATATGTATACATACAGAACATACATATTCTGACCTCGCGTAGGGCGCCATACTTTCCTCACACAATGCACCATGGGTGATGACGTACTGTATAGTGGTTGTACTTGGTAGAAATAGATATTGACGCTAGTGATTGTTTACCTGTGAACACTTAAGAAGAAATCATAATTACAATGTCACACTGTGATGTTGGATGTAAATTTCCAGTCAAAAGGGAACAAGGGGGAGTAATGTGAGCTGACACCACTTTCCTACTGACAAGAGGAGAAAGGAGTGGGAAGATGTCTGTGGACGGGCACAACTTCCCAAAGACCCGCTGCTGGTGTTCTCCACACGTCTGGGTATAAACAAAGACACTTTGCCGTCAGTTTTCCCACATAAAGAGTCTAAACGTCCTCAGGAAGTGAGGGGAAATGTGTTAAAAGCACCAAAGACAAGAGACACCGGACGCTCTCCTGAGCAAACAACCCACTCCTGGATGCTAATAATCACTGAAATTATTGGACACTGGAATACGTTTTATCACACAATAGCTTGAACAGACAACAGACAAAAATCGGAGCACTTGACAACAATCGGTTGGCATGGAGACACAGTCGCTGCACATACACCACCGCTTTGTCCCCACTCTGTCCTCATCTCGTCTTGTCTTTTCAGTGTTGTCCTCCTCATAATGTTTCACTCTGGTTCAAATTGAAAAGGCTGAACAGAGGACAGGTTTATGTCACTGAACAGATCACAGCAGAGTGCTGAGGTACTGAGCAACCATATGACATCACTACCCAGAGTGCATTGTGACATAAACAACAATGGCGATCTACGAGTTGAACTGTATTTAAAAATGTGATAAAAACAAAGACATAAAGACGTTACAACAAACACACAAACACATTAACATCAGCATGAACACAAAGTGATACTAACATGTATCTTTTTAAGAACTACTAGTCTTCATAGCCGGGGGTTCCTTTTGAAAATGCCAGAGCATACTTCCATTCAGCTGCTGTTTCATAATCCGTCTCCTTCCGGAATCATCTGCTCCCTCTCCACCGTCTCACGCCTTCATTTGCCTCTCAACATCCATGTAATCGGTGAATACAATTCTTTCTTTTAGACATACGTCCACGTCCCATACGTCACGATCATGTGAGTGATACTTGTGGTAAAATGTCCTCAGCGTCCAACAAAATGACGAGATCAAAAGTGTGCTGTTTGTGCTCTGCACCACCGCAAAAAATCAATTCCGCTGCAGGCTTCAGACCGTAGAACGCCATTGTGGGATTCAGGTCGACTCCAATCAATCTCTCTCTGCAGCCCACCTGTCCCCAGGAGCCCAGCAGAGACTGCAATCATACCTCTCCAAATTGTTCCGGCCCTGCACTTTTGAACTTTAACTTGAACCTTTTTATTTGGGTGAAAAACACTCACACCCTGAAGAAGTGAACCCCTGCATGCTTCAGTGCATGTCAAAGAGCGTTCATAGGAAAATATTGCCGTCATTCCAGCAGCTTTTTACATTCAGAACATTTTCTGGGAAATACTAGGTCCTGATTCTTGTGTAAAACGTGAGGAGTGCTGGTGGCTGGAGGTGAGACACAGGTGGCAGCTGACTGATGATCGGCGTCTGTACCTGATGGGCTCTTGGTCCTCCTTGTTCTCTTTACTGTGGACGATCTTTATCCCACTTTTCCTGGCCCGTGGACACCCTGAGAGACTGCAGATAAATGACAGTGTTACAGAGATGTGTGTGTGTGTGGTGTGTGTGTGTGTGTGTGTGACTGAGGAAGAAGTTCACACATTTTGCAGACAGGATGAACTGGTTCAGGTATTTTCGGGTGCAGGATGTGTCCTGTACTCTACCTTCTGTGCGAAGCGTAGTTTCCCAGTGATATGTCCCGAACCATCGCACCCTGGTGTCGGGCACCTGGGGCAGAAGAACACAAGGACGGGCTCAGGGTCTAGAATCTTCCAGGTGATAGTCACTGGGTCTCGTTCATGAAACGTGAAGCTGAACCAGTTGTGTGTGTAAACGGTTCGTAGACTGGAATGAGCGCATCTTCGCCTTCAATCACTATTTCAGTAGCTCCGATCTTGTTGTGGCTACTAATGAAATCCACACCTGCTGGAAATTCATAGATTTTGGAGGATGGTGTTTAGTGTTTTTATGTAGGAAGGCTTTAATGTAGAAATCTACACACAAGTTTACGACGTTTCATGAGGGAAGTGAATCTTTTTGCTGTCAATGCCAAACAATACTTGATGTAATATTGATGGTCTAGTCTGATATTCAACTTTTAATCTTTTTCCCCCCATTCCATTTGTTTCTTGTTCATTCAGGTTTGTTAAAAGACTTTTCTCCCTTTGGTTCGTGGTCGGCCGTCAAACATATCTGAATAACAGACTCCTGTTCATTATAATTTCATGAATACGTATTAAATCATTCCTAATGCTCTGTTCCTTTCCTTTCATAACTCTTCTCCTGGTTTGTTCTTCTTCCAAACGTGTATTTTTCAACTAAATCTACTCGTCCAATCACATTTCACCATCAGTTGTTGCTGGTCAAAGAAATCTTCCTGGAGGTCTTCACAGTCAGTTCATGACCCTGTAGCACAGAAGAAGTGTCGACTGTTGTTTTAACCAATCAGGTTGTGAGTTGATGACCCCAAGACCCTCTAGCAGGTGTACGGTGACATCATCATATTCACAGCCTTTGATTGGACGGTCCTAGACGGTGTAAACCAGAGCTAGTAAACGACATCTGTTGGAGTTGAACAAACAAAAAATATAGTTGAATTGATTTCATGTTTTGTCACCACACAAGACATTTTCAAGACGGACTTTACAAGAAAAACTGGACTTTGTTCAGAAACGTCGGGGCAGCAATGTGACAATCCAGAAAAGACTCCAGCGTCTGTGAGGAGGGTCCTCAGTCGTCAGAGCTTCCATGGTGGAGTTGACTGACACGTAGTAGTTCCCTGTGACATTTCCCTGTGACCCCACATGTCCCACAATCTTTACGTGTCGGTTTAATGTCTTGTGTTGCGGTTTGCACACAGGAGCCTTGCAGACGTCCGCTCTGAGTCCGTGTGTATGTTTGGATCTTTTCAAAACTTTTGGGGGGAAGACGAGAGTGGATCTACAGCTGAGAGACCAGGTGTACGGGGAAACAGGATCCACAAGGAGAGAAGGAGAAGAAACATATGACAGACTTTGTCCTAGAGAAGGACGTGTTGATGGACATAAAACACACAGATAATCTCTACGAGGACAATAATGACGATGATCAGGTGTGAGGACGCTGCTGTTTTCTGACATGTTGCAGGTTTACGAGGTTCTTGTTGAAGTTTTTTATGTGTGTTGTATGAACTCTGGGTTTGTTTCTTCAGTGAAGACATTTATTCTGGGCTACATGAGTTATCTAAATGTGATGGAACAGTTTCTGATGATGACATGTTTTCTAGATCCATAAAGGAGTTCTTGAGGTGTATTAACTACTACTAGTACGACTGAAGGCCTGGCTGGGGAAATGTATGGCTGTCTCTGCTTTGATAGATGTGTAGGCTTCTAGTAGAAGATCCAAATGTTCCATGTTCTTATTTGCCATGCAGCCGGATCAGTGTGTTCCAGCAGCGGCTCTCAAACCTTTTCACATCAAGGACCCCTGAGCTGACTCATATTAAAAGACCTTTTAGGACAATTTTCAGGCTCTTCCATCCAATTTTACGATGTTTTATTTCATAGAATATATGACGCCGTGGACCACAACATAGTCACACATGTCATTGTGGGTACCTGCGGATGGGGAAGGTAGTGAACATAAATTATACTCCATTTTGTTGGGCTGAGAGATTTGCAGAAGATCCTAAGAGTTTGTTTTCTTCTGGGGAACATGAGAAAGTCTGTGAACACCGACAGACAACAGCTGCGAAATACACATGCAGACAATACAGAGCAGTTGGCTCCATGTTGGCAGGACGCTGATGACACAGACACACAAAATCAAAGTGAAATGGGAGACTCGTCCCATGTCTTACTTGAGCTCCTGCGCGTTGTTGGCCAGCATACTTCGAATGCTTTTATCAGCTAAAGGACAACCTGAGAGACTGGAGGAGATATAGGGAGAGAACATTAGTAACAAAAAGATGACAGTCACACACACACACACACACACACACACACAGCCATGATGCAAGTGCAGGAAGTTTAGGACATGTGAATGTGATCCGACCTCTGAGTTTTCTGTGTTTCACTGCACTGATGTGCGTGTGTTTTCAAAGAGAGCTCATGAACTCGAGGTCACGTCAGCGTCTTAGACTGATCACATTCGGCTCTTGAAGACCATTTTACATGGAGCACTGTGCTCCGCTGCTTCTTGCTCTGCATTGCGCTGTGGGAAGGGTCAAGACGACCCGCAGCAGCTTGACGGGAGGGCTTAACACAACGCCCCCAGTGGGACACCGCCAACGTCAGGGTTTACATCAAATGAGCATGAACTGAATCGGAAATCATATTTCAGGGTTTCAGGACGTCAACTCGCTATCAGTCAAGGGGCTGAAAAAGAGAGGGGGGGGGGGGGTCATTCTGCCTGGACTTTTGACAGCGTATTTGAGGTAAGCTGATAAACAATAAAGGGAAATAGAATCCACCAGGAGGGGAGAAAAGGTAAGTCACACCTTCGATGTGAGGCGAAATTGCTCGTCAAGTGGAACCACTTCCATCACACCCCGGTGTGGGACATCTGTCACCGAAGAAATAGACAGATTTATAAGCCCAAAGGGAAGGAGAAGGAAATGTGACAACTACAGAAAAGGGGATTTGTGAATTTAGTTTGTTTTCATTGTTTCCAGTTTAGCTTCACTGTCTACGATCATCGTTGTGGTTGTTATCAGCTACATCTGATGTCGTACACGTTACTGGTGTTTGAAGAAGATGCATTACTACACCTGAGATAATGGAAATGAAATAAAGGCAGATAGCAAGCACAGGGATTGGGGGGGGGGCTCTGAGGGATAGCTGGAGGTGAATCAGGATGAGGCGAACAAATGTGAGGGTGTGGGGGGGGGGGGTGCAAGGCCGACGGCAGACACGAGGGGAGAGGGAGGAGGGGCTCTTACGTTATCAGGTCCTTCTTACTCTCCTTGCACTGGCCGTACTTGGGCTTGGGACTGGGCATGTTGACATCAGTCGAGTAGGTATGAGCGGTCCTCCAGCAGGTCGTGGAAAGGATCCAGGTCATCGGGCTGGATGGGGGGCAGAGAGAGGAAGATGGTTACACATGTGTTATCGTATCAAGGTCGACATGCCCGTATGCACACACAGTGGTTGACTGCTGAGCCCAACATGTCTGGTGTGCAGACTCTTCAATGGGTTTGTCCAGAGAAGATTTGTCTTCCTGTGAACCACAAGTACCATTCTCTCTCTCTCTCTCTCTCTCTCTCTCCTCTCTCTCTCTTGCCTTAACTGGGGCAGAGTTCCTAACAAATGAGGGAGCTGGATGTCGGGCTTGAAGTGCAGCAGTCATCCACTAGATGGCAATGTGGTGTAGCAGCTGACCGCTTCTTGGCTGTGAAAGTGGGGGCTGTGCTTCGTCTGCAGTGTGTGCAGCCAGGGCACAAAGGCTGTGGATGCAAATCCTCTTTCCTTTCTTCTGTGCCCGCAGTGTATGTACAGTAATGCCCATAAAAAGTCAGGTCCAGATAGGGCACAAAGCATCCAGCGCTCAAGCTGTCTGAGTGTGTGATACTGGGTCAGCCAGCGAGCTTCTCCCAATTAGAGGAAGCACCGGCTGAGAGGCAGACAGGAAGCAGAACGATGCATGCATACATGCCGAACAAAAGTAGGGCTAGGGATGGAACACACACACACACACACACACACACACGCTCCCAAAAGAGAAATAGCCACACACAGACCACACCTTACACACCAATGCATGAACTAGACGTGCACACTCCTGTGTGCAGACCGACGGATGCACCCAGCAGCGGTGCATTGATTTCCAGCAGTTCTTTGATGAGAAGAGCTATTCCGATTCTCTCCCCAAGGTGCTACTTTGCATAATTCATTTTGGAGAAGAGCGAAATGTAAAAACAGAGAGGCGGCAGGTAGGGGCGCGTGACACAAACACAGCACATCCCTCTATGCATTGTGATGCTAACATCAATTAACATGCAAACTCATTAGATTTTGCTCCGAAATCCCTGATATTGACTTTCTAATGCTTCCAAATATAGCAGTGAGTGAGTCAGACAAGAGGTGGTAAGAAACCCCAAAGACAATCAGGCAGCGATGCAAGGTTTGACGCCGCTGATGCAGAATCAGTTGCTTGGGAGGGGAATCGTTTGGGGGGAGAGCAGAAACAGACCAACTGTACAGTCCGACAGCTTCCACAAACTGTCTGATACACTATTCATCCGCGTTTTATTTCTGTTGAGCCTCATGTGGTTAATTTGAATGTCAGTGGCAAAATCTGAACGAGGTGAAGCTTCAAAGTACGAAATGACCAACATTGTAAATAAAGTTCTCCATGATTTACCGTGAAACATCGAGCTTCATTCATTTGTCCTTTTACCTCTTTCTCATCTTGGTCTATGTGTTTCATCTTGGTGTAGTCTACAGGCAGGTCCCAGCAGTCGGCAGTGTCCCCCATGCCGTAGCAGCGGGAGCCCAGCCAGGGCTGCTTGCCTCTGGGGGACATGGGCTCTAGAGGGAGTGAGCACCGAGTCCCCCTCCACCGCTGCACAGACGCTTGCTCATACTCAGGTCCAATGTACCGTTCTCATCAACATCTAGGGCTGGGACTCTGGGAAGATGTATGTGGATGTGGTGTTGGCGCATGTGTGGATCAGGTGTGGAGGTATGGTGAGGAGCAAAAGGATGCACAGAACATAGGGAGGCGGGGGATGAGAGAAAGGGGATAAAAGAGAGAGAGTTTCGGATTAAATAGCAGTCAAACATTCATGCTGTCGGATCAGAAACAGAACAACATGCGCTGGGTTTCACCGTCCTGGGATCGGTCGTGTTCTGTTCCCACAAAGATCCCTTGTGCAGTGGAAATTTCTGAAACAAGATTCCCAATTCCATTCTGGATATTTCTGTACTAAGATGACACATGAGAGAGAAACTTGTGGTGTGAAGTCGGAATGTCGTGATTACACTCAGGCCCAAAAGAGGGTCAGCGGCGCTCAAGGACGAGTACATCCCTCTGTGAGCCCCCTGTTTCCCGTCTCTCTCTTTCCTTCCATCCCACGGTGGGGTGTGTCCTGCGTTCTGTGCAGTCAGAAGCGTGTGTGTGTGTGTATTTGACTTTGTGTCGTGAGTCTAATGTGAGGTGGACATCACAGGGGTCAGTGGCTGGGGGTTATGGGGTGGCGTAAGCAGCGAGGGCTTATAAACTACAAACCCCCCCCAAGGACGGATACAGTGATGCTGCAGTGTGAAATGACGGTTTGACATTTTTAAAATCGATATCTGACACAAGTGTGAGCCCCTCAGGAAGGATGTTTTCACAGGCATGTGCACGTCGGTGTCCTTGCTCTCATTTATCTCCTCATCCTCACCTCACTCCCTCTGCTCCCTTCCATGACTCGGCGAGCTCGTTCTTATGCTGATTCCAGCTGACAGTGTCCCTAGGGGTGGATTCTCTGGTGTCTAAAGCCAAAACCTCTGTGATGCACACTGACTCAAATTCACTGGGAGGAGCTCAGCATGAACGCTGCACAAACTGGAGCTGAGCTGAGGACTGGAACAAAATCAAAAAAGGAGGGGAGGACTGCGTTGTCATTAGGCAGCCGAGATGCAATTATTCAGGGGTGGAAAATGTCTCACGATGAATAATAAAAAGCGTATACGACAGCTGGGAAATCATGCAAAACAGACAGAGTGGGGTGCTAAACTACAGAGACTGTTGATGTTGTTGTCCAAGAGGCACCCGGAGCTACAGAGGGTTATTGTCGCTTTGGGAGGAGCTTGAATGAAAGAGAGGGACACAGAGTGAAGCACGGTGCTGTGAATGGAAGCAAACGTGGGAGACGCCGAGGCTCATTGTGTGTGGCCATGACTCATCGCGTCCCTCGTCCGTGTGCGGAGCAGACGGGCCCCCTCCTCGTCAGCAGTCACGTTGCACATCAAAATGCAATTGACATGACCCACCCCATCATATCAGTTAATGAGGATGAGATGTGAGGCTGTGAGGAAACTCCTCTAAGAAGCGCCCTTTGTTGCCATGGCAATGCTTCAACAAAATATTGCACACATTCAACTTCTGAGAGTACAACCAGCAGCATTGTCTGTCTCCCTCGTTGGCCTTGTCACCCACACAGGCTCCTGAGAGCTGCTCAGTGTTTCCATCAGGCAGCTGGTGTGAGCGGAGTGATGACTTTGGACCACAAGGTCGTCACATCATTTCCAGGAACAGCAGAGACGGGATGGAACCGAGCTGACAGGTGTCCTCGTTCAAGGCACTGACACCCCAGTGTCAGCTCCCTGCTTAGGTGTGGTGTGTGTGTGTGTGTGTGTGTGCCTGCGTTCATGTTCACCACATTCAACATGAGTCTCCCTGGAAACAAGTCTTCTTCTGCCTCTTCATCTCTCCAGGTTTGATGCTGATTCTAACCCAAAGAAACATCTGGGGAATGAAGTGGTGAACATGTGTTCCTGAAATCTTCCTTCTTTCATCAACAAAGCAACAACTCCAGTCTACAGTTAGTCAGCCATTACATCATCACCATTGTCCAGCAGGTGAAGAGGGATGTGTAAATTGTCAGAAGCTACAAAATGCCGCCTGAAGTAACGTGGGAGAAGAGATTGCTCACTGCTCACCCCAACTTCCTGTGTGTGTGTGTGTGTGTGTGTGTGTGTGTGTCCATGGTCCTTTGGTGAATGTAACTTTCCAGGTCAACAGTTTCAGCATGTGATGGTTTATTAAAGTGTTGAAGGATGAATTATTGTGATTCTGGTGATTCTTACGACAAGACTTTCAAAGGACGAGGCCAGTTCGAGAGGGCTGCAAAGACAATGAGGTGAGATGTGTGTGTGTGTGTGTGTGTGTGTGAGTGTGTTCATTCCGACACAGAGGGGAACAGAGTGTGCCACGAGCTGAGATGAAAGAGGGTGAAGAGGAGGAAAAAAAGCCCTCTGAAGTCTCCTGTCTCCGATCCTTCCCATCGCCTCTGAGCAGGACGGCCGACCGACAGAGATGTTTTGGGACGGAAGGGAAGTCCCGACCGCTTCCGCCGCTTGTTCCCGCCGAGTTTTCTCTGTTCCACATTCATCCAGTGCACATTTCTGGGTTTCCCCCTCCCTTCCTCTTCTCTCCCCTCTTATCGTGAACTACTTCCTGTGTGCTGAATCCTGAATCCTCCTGCTCTTTGACATGTAGAAACCTCCCACTGCAGCTGCTTCCATCGCTCACCTTCTTTATTTTCACTTCTATCACAGTCTCTGCTGTCAACATTACCATTAAGCCAGCATTAGGTCGTCTGCCGCGCGCTCCTCCTCTCTGGCCCCCATTTTCCAGCTCAGCATCTCGGCACCGATAATACATGAACACCGTCACCTTATCTCCTCTGAAATGACACACTGGGCTCACCGCCGTGTCAAACCACGCTTCGTCCTGCTCCTATCTGATCCCCGGATGGAAAAATAAAAAACTGTCTTGCTGAGCTCTGAGTGTAAGACGTAGTCCTGGATGCTTGATTTGAAAGTGTGTGTGTGTGTGTGTGTGTGTGTGTGTGTCTGTGAAGTCTCCCTCTCTGTCAGTGTTCGCTGCCAGTATGGAGAAGGAAGGACGGAGATGATTTCTGTGCCTACAGCAGGAGGCTGAATGAAGTCGGGCCTGTGGCACAGAGGGGCAGCGACCTGTCAGGAGCGTCTGCGGTGTCAGATCAGATAACGCTGAGACGGGACTGTGTTAACCTGGTTAACTTGGTTACGGCTGTAGATTTTCATCTGAATGCATGGTGAGTGCATTCTACCCCCCCTACCTGCGAACACAGATCCTGAGGCTTCCCCCCCATGCCGTGGGGCATCTCCCGGCACCGCGTGGACAGGTTGAGGGATGGCCGTGGCCGCCATGTGTGCAGCCTCCATGTCGTGGCTGTAGTCGAAGCTGCTCTTGCTGCAGGTGCTGCTGGCGCTGCTGCCCCCCCCCTCCTCCCACACCCCCCTCCTCCCCACCTCCACAGCTCAGGCTGCTGCTGCTGCTGCTGGGGGCATAGGTGCTGGTGGTGCTGCTGGCCGAGCTGGAGTTCTTGCAGTAGCGTTTGGCTGCAGGACACATGGAATGATTGATGCAAACAAACCACACCGGCCCCATCAAACACGTGTCACTACGTTGTCACGTTCTAATCTAACGAGAAGTAGGAATAAACATGGAATAATGTAGATTAATTAATTAAGCAAACAAACCGCTTCAGGACAAAATGTAAGTAAATTACATTCAAAAAGATTGTGAATTATATTGAAATAAAGACGTTTGAGAGATGAATTGAAAACGAAATAAAACAACACAGAAAGAAGAGCAACAACTAAAGGATTGTACCATCGTATCCTTTGGGGGGAGGTGTCTCTCTGTCCGTGAACTTTGGGTGCGATGGCCCGTTTCCCGTACACTTGTGGTTACCCCCCCTCAAAAGCGCTGAAGTCAAAGCTGGGTCTTGGAGTACTTCTCCAGCTCCTTGGCCAGGTTGGAGCGTGGCGTGCTGGTGGAAAACATTGTTCTTGTCACCATACTGTGGATAGTCCAGTTGTTTGACAAAGCACATTGGCCTGGAAAATAAATGACGAGGGGGTGGAAGTTGGACTGAGGCGCTTCAAAACTGCCCAGGGAATGAGGGAGGGAGAATTTAGGGTTGAAAATGTAGGCAGATGCTACGACTTCAGGGTTAGAACATGGAGGGTGATACTGATGGATGAAGGGCCGTGTTATCGGGGAGGACGTTTCACAGTTGACTTCAGTTTGATGTTTTTGATGTTTTTGTCGACACAAAATCACTGAGACACGTTCTGTCCTTGTCCCCTCTTTCCTTAGACCCCCCGTGACCTTACACCTACGGTCACATCCTTACATCCTTACTCAGGTTGAGGAAAAACTCCACCCCCCAGAAAAAACAAAACAGGAAAAAGAAATGGAAGAAATGTCTGGAAAAGCCACAGAGAAGAGAGAGAAGAAAGAGCAGCAATATCTGTTGCATGTGCAGATAAAAAGAATAAATGGAATTTCTGCGTGTCTCTGCGTCACTTGTGTACTCTGCTTTTATCCCCTCCATCTAACACCAGCAAGAGATGACGTGTAAGTTCTTCTGCTGTTGAGTTTAGATATGAATATGAAACGTGCAATTACTTGTGATGTTTCATCGCTGCAGTTTCACGTCTATCAAACAATCTCTCATACAAAAGATAAAGTCAGTTGTGTTAAAATCTAATAAAGCGATTTGTCTTCAGTAATGAGGACAGGGACATGCCGTCTCTTGGGAGTATTTGCAGGGAACAAGAAAACATAATGATAAAACAGAAACTTAAAATCACAATGGCGTAATGAAATGCAGCGGGAACGAGAACAAAGCATCCCAACATGACTGACTGCAGCAGCGTCAACGTGAGACTGGAAACAAACTGACGCTGAGCTCTCTCCACCGTAACAACAGGAATCACTGTGGATATCACAGTTAGACGGGAACTACAGACACGTGTTATGGTTTCCTGATATCCTTGATGAGAATACTACCTTAAGACTCGGTCAGAGGCCTGGTTGGGCTTGGAGCCGTCGCAGCTCTGGTGTTTCTCTTGCACTTTGGCCAGCTTCTCGGCTGCAGCGATGGGACATCCTGACAGGCTGAAATGATAGAGACATTTCAGAGGAGGGCTGGGACTTACATCTGAAACACTTTTTAAAAGGTGGAAACGCTTGATGGAATGCACATGCTGCAAAATGGAGCTTGGCAGGCTGGAAACAGTCAGCTGATCAATGCCAGTGTCTCCCCATTCTAAAACCTTTGTGACTGGAATTCACTGCATCGGCGTCCTCAGGAGGGATGTTTCTACATGTCACATATGCAGCAGCTTGCATACTTCTGGCTGAGCTGCTTGTAATGATTCTCAGAACAGAAATCCCCATGTGGAGACACTGGCATTTGTATGTGTATCTTACTTCCTTCAAACATAGGACGACAAGGCACACACACACACACACACACACACACACACACACCTGGGATTAGCAGTGTGGAGTAGAACGTAACGCTGCAAAATGTCCTGACAACCTACTGACCAAAAGTTAACCAAGTTTGTGTTGTTCTCCTTCAACCCAATTGTTCCGGCTTCACACCAAAGATGTTTGACATGAGCTGGAGCCAGAAAGATACACACACACATACACACACACACACACACACACACACACCTACCTGTGGAGGGATAAGACTAGACCGGACAGGGTACGTTACATCAGCTCTGTCTCGTCAAACCGAAGGAGCATGTTCATATATGTGCTACTCTTTTGCTGCACATGTGTCACTGGGCTCAGCATGGATCCATTCTGGTCCTCTGGGGTCAGCACCTTTCCTGTCACCCCGGCTGAGCAGCAGAAAGGTGCTAATGGCTGCTGCTATACCCTGCTCCCTGAGCATCTGCTGTAGGTGACACTCCTCTTTCACCGTCACCTCGCCCCATCTGACAGTGCTGGCTCAAGGCCCTGCTATTTCAGTTTCTCCCTCCAAAGCTGCACCTGATAGGTGCCATTTTTCGCCAGTGGCTGATGTATGACTGACGCCATGAAGCTGCATTTTACCCAGCCGCAGCTAAAAAATTGGATTGGACTGAACTTTTTCGTTTATTTCCATCTTGCCAACAGTGTTTAACAAGATTTATCCACAAAAAAGTATAGGAAGCTGACAAAAAGATGAGGTTAAAAAAATGGAAGAATGGAAACAAAATCATGCACATGGGAACTCTGGGGAAGGGGGGGGGGGTGGGGGGGGGGGGGGGGGGGGGGGGGGGGGGGGGGAATCCTCACGTTTACAAAAAAGGAGGACATGACATTGACAGTGCCAGTTTCACATAGGCAGGCTGTCACTTACCTTCTGTGGGAGTTTCTGTTGCTATTGACATGGCCACGTCCCGTGCAGCCAGGCGTAGGACACTTAAGAACATTCTCATACATAGCCACAACTTCACACGACAGGAGATAGGAGTGAAAGACAGGGAAGGTTAGGAGCCCCCTACAATCACGCATGAGCTGCATTAGTGTGTGAGCTTGGCATTATAAACATCATTAAGAAATGAGCCCGCACGGACCCAGATGACCCCTCCTTCATTCTAATGAACACTAGTTTGAAAGGTCAGGCAAGGTTTCCCACCATATTGCTTCCACTTATCCCAGCCCTTCAAATTAGTATTCATGGAACAGACATAGTCATGAATAAAAAGATGCCATTGACTTCAACGGGACAATGCCAGAAAGACACAGAAACGGACGGAGGTTTTTTGGTGTGTACAGAGTGAAGCAAGCAACAGCCAACGATCATGCAAAAAAACACAAGCCTTGAAATCGGTGGTGGTGTGTTGGAGTGTGCTTTGTTATCTGTGGAACGTTGTTAGGGTGGACAGCATGGTCTTCAATGCCATTTACCATTAAAACACTCCATAACTGTCCCCGATCCCCTCGGCAACCAGCCAATTAGATTAATGATCTATGGATGTCTGAGATGAGCCGTCAGAGCACCGCGGGCAGGGGTGCAGGGGTGCAGGGGTGCAGGGAAGGATAGTCCTCGACACCCGGTGGCACGCGGGGCCAAACCCCATTGGCATCAGCTTCATCATTATCACCCCCTTAAACTTTAACCCCTCATCATCCTCCTTCCTCCACATACTAATTGGTGTTTCGGTGCAGATAATTGGACAAAGCCTGACACCTCAACATGCCACAAGCCGATACATTATGCATTTCCAGGGTTTGTCCTGCCCTCTGCACAGACACATATAGGGCAGCAAATTAAAGCAGCAGACAGGGTTTAGTGTGACGACTGCAAGTTTGGCGATGAAAGGAAAAGGAGGTGTATGTTTAAAACAGGTAAATTACATTACAGAAAAAAGACGATTCAATATTTTAATTTTTTACAAGAAAAAAAGCAAATAGGTATAAAAATTTATGCATTTCAGATAATTTAATCGTCATTTTTCACATTTCCCAGGGAACTGTCTGGCTGCACCATGTGATTTCCCAATTAAAAGAAACCACTGCATTAATAAAACATAATCTATTCAGCACAGCAAATGTGTTAATAGGAGAAAGACATGTGACCAGAGCTGAATCTGGCCCGCAGGCAGTCAACTTGTGTGACACACACTCATCTGGTGACGTGAGGAATCTGCATCTCATTATTTATTACATATCGACAGACGTCCCCAGCTGGCTAACTAATGTCTGCTATGTAAAGCAGGTAGACTTGTAATGAGTGTGTGTGTGTGTGTGTGTGTGTGCGCGTGCGTCACATGGAGGTATCTGATGTTTGAGGAATGACTCACAGTCAAGAGGAGGACTCTGTGGTTTCAAAGATCCTCTGCAGTACTGAAGGTATCATTTACCAACCAATGAAAACATCTCTTGTGACAATCAATTCATCCCTGTTCCTAATTCCATTCTGGGGCTTTTGAAACTGGCCAAGATCAAGTTTTCCTAATTATGTAACAATCGTAGGAGAGCAGTGCACCTCAGGTGAGGGACCCTTTTGTCACATATGCATGTATTTGCTGCTGCTGGCCTTTACAAGCCGTCAAATAACGATGACTAATTTCTCTGCTGTTATTAAAACCCTCTTTTATTTTGATCGCAGAACATAACTCCCTTTTCAAACTGAGGTTAACAGTTGGGTCAAGTTTCAAAAGGGAAAACTGACTATTCACTCAAAGGTTTATTTCTACTTCAGTCAATCCATGGCTCTGAGATATGATGCCGCCTTTTCTTTCACAAGAAATTAAATGAGCAGAGAAAACAAATACGTGAATCATGTGTGGCTGGGGAAGCAGTGTCAAGGTCTCGCGATTTTTCAAGATTAAGACGCAAGTAACATGAAAGCACAAATGAATGAAACACAAAGACATTCCCTTCCGTCCCATCGTGAGCCGTGGATGAATCATGCTGTGTGAAAGGAACCAACAACAGAGGACGGGATGGGCTCTCCATCACCACCGATCAGCGTGGTGGAGGAGAGATTTTCATGCACTCAGGCAAATCACCGACAGCTGCCGACCATCCCACCGATCAGTGCTCCTCACCAATCTGCAGGCAAAACTACAACCTCATGCAAAGGCTCACAAGAGATGCACAGCTGGGACCATTCGCATCCCTCCCAGGACCGCATGCTGAGAGAACCACGACAGAAACACACAGGACGAGCCAGTGAACCCAGGACACATGCAGCTGCGTCAAGGACAGAAGCACCACGCTTACTTTCTGGTGGCACCCTGTCTTTGTGCGGACAGCCAGACAGGCTCCGATGGTGGGGGTACAAGCCCGTCACATGACCTGTGCCGTCACAGCCCGGCGTCGGACACCGACTCTCCTTCTTGTCTGCGCGTGAAGCATCTGGAAGGTTAAAAAGGGGCTTGTCACACCGTTTCATATGCTTCTTTCTTAAAACGTCAAACACAGTCTGAACCCAAGTTGAGAGAGGACGAGATGAAGACCAAGAATCTAATTTCACAGGGAGGATGGGAGGAACATGTGCATAGGCTCAAGGTGCTTGGCCAAGGCACGAATGGGCCTGCCAGGTTGAGAGAAGAACATGAAGACCCAACAGAGCAAAACCTTTTGTTCTTATCAGCTGTTTTGTGTGAGAGGACTTGGGAGGTGAAGAGGGGCCCGGAGTTAATATCTTGTCAACAATAATACAAAAGTAACTAAAGCACTCGTCCAGGTTCCCTGCTTGATTGTGACTACACTTCAGAGTGTTATAAGTCCACCAGACAGTACGGTCAGAGAAAAAAATACAAGTACAGGTTTCTCTCTTCTGCTCAGGATGATCTGCTCAGAGCGGAAGTGATCATTAGGATCAACCCCTTTTATGACATCATAGCTGTGTCAATAGAGTCACTGCGGCTGCTTTTCATCGCCATTGAAACAATTTCTAATCCAACGTGCCAAGTAACTGAAGTCTTGCTCTTCTTGATTTGGGGGTTGCTATGGATACAGTGGTGTGATTGCTCGGCGCTCTATGAGAGCAGACCGTTCAGTGGTACAGCTGCTCACCGTGAGCGCTCTGAGACTTATTGTGACACATTTCTGAGAGATTTCAAGCACATAAAACACATGAATGCAAGAGCATAAATCAGATTTTGAAAAGGAAATGCACCCAAGCAAAATTATAACTCTGGCTGTGAGCGAACAAAAAGTTATTCTCTGCTCAATAACTGTATTTGTGAGGAGCTGACCTTACCACAGGCTAGGTGGCTATCGCAGGCTCAGGCTAGCTAACAACGGGCTAGCAAACGGTGGCTAAGCTAACTGTGAAACGTGTGTGAGCGGGAACCTTTGTCATTCATCGTTCCAATCAAGGACACAGACACACAAACATGCACCAAGAAGACCATTTAAAGACTTGTGTTCTGAAAGTGGGCGTGTGGGTCTTCTCCAAACCAAACCTTGTGTCCAGGAATGACTTATTGCCGACATAAATAACTGAACAAGTGATTCACAATGGTGTCTTTACATTCACTACAGACACTGATGTCACTTTTGACACTGTAGTCAACTGTATAATCAATGGCATAAAAAGCCAAAACACCAGCTCTTCTTTGAGTTTGAGTCAGAGAGAGAAGGCCCATGTAAACAGCTGACCCCCCCCCTCAAAGAAGAAGAAGAAAACAAGACCTCCTTTGGTACGATAACCAATGTTTCTACACTGATAAAAATATTTTGTATCCATACCTCCCTCTTTGTGTGAGGTATGGATGATATCCTGTAAGATTCACAATAATGATTATGAATTCAACTGCAGTCATGGTTGACAGTTGAAACACGTTTGTTTTCCTTTTACTGGGTAAATTGTACAAGGCCTCTTAGAGAAAATGGTGTTTGGGGTACAGGCGAAGGAGAAGGCCTTTGAAAGTCATGTCCTCAGGGCAGTTGACGGAATAGGGACTATAACCATTCAACCAAATATATATTAAAGCTTGATAGAGAAAAACAGAAATAGCATTCACATGCACTCATTTGATTTTCATTTTTAAACAAGCTGCTTTTTCATACTTGTATAATTTATTGCTGGTGCTGATTTGACAAGGATGGGCTGGTTGACAGATCTTTTGATAATGAAGTTTGTTTGCCGTCATTAAACTGAAGATTCCAAGATCTCCAAAACGACTTTATCTTGTAGTTCAGATTTGATTAAGAATTTATCACAACACTCGTCATGAGATTGACTCTTTGTTTTCACATGACACACACATACACACACATTCACAGCAGATGGGATTCTTGTGATGGGCTCCTGTGTTTCCAGGCCCAGATCAGATAGACTCAGATACAAAAAAGGAGCAATGCCAAAATGTGCCGACCAGTATTGTTTTATAACAATGACACCGCAGCTAGCAAACAGACGAGAATTCTCCTTACAGCTGCTCTCATAGAAGTATGCAATTATATCTAATGATATTTAATGTTATTTATTTCATATACAGACTGATCCAGTGTGTTATCGCCGCTCAAACTGAGGCATCTTCTGACAAACCAAAATCAGCCAGAGAATGTGAACAAAGAACAAAGGTGATGAGGAGGGGTTAAGATGGGGCTCACAGCACTCCAACTCGTACATTTAAAAGTTAACTGAATTGTATGTTCAAGTCACACTGGTCAGAAAGAGAGCTCCTCGTTGTCCTCTGTGGCTGCTATCTCTTCCTGTTGATAAAGAACTCGGTTTGTAAGTGAAGGTGGCTTCAGTAATGGCTTCTTCATCATTAATAAACAAATGGACAGAATACTGAAAGGAGTTCTAAGCTCCCTCATGCACATGTGCACATACACACACGACACCACACTTCCACTGCAGGGAGTGGAGTCAGCCAAGTGGAAGGCATATTAGAAAGAAGGGGATATTGATTGTGGCTGGAGACGGTCTGCACTTTGCATAGAAAATGGCCGCCATAATCATACCATCTCTGGATAATTAATGTGCAGGCAGTTGGCCTGTCGTTTGTTATCAGTCATTCTGATGCGCTTCAATTTTCAACTACCTCATGCTTCTCTTAGACTCCTAAAGCCCCTCCCTTCACAAGCCACCTCACTCTTCCATGCTCTGTTTTCTGAATCACACACAGGAAGTGTGGTCAACAAGTATCTGATGCTGTCTACACCTGAGGAAAGATATGGCTCAGCCATCATGACTCTGACAGTAGCGAGCCACGGAGCCATTAAAAACTCTCAAAATTCACATTTGTGTTGCATTTATGCCAGAAAATATACCTGCTGTGAGTTGTGTGGCATTTAAGCTGCGATATCACCTGCTGTGGTTTAACATGCTTTTATTTGTTGCTCTAATCTGATGGGGGAAAATGATTTAACCTAGATCTGAATGAGGGGAATGATGAGGACATGAATACGAGTGTGTGCGGTCGGACCCATGTGAATGCCACCCTGACTGTGATGCTACATTAGAGGTAAACAGGCATTCATCGCTGATGAAGCACAATCCTGCATTCTTTATAATTAGCGATACAAGCACGCGTCATTCTGTGGGTGCATTGAGAATGTGAGGTGATGATGAAATAATGTCTCCCACAGGATTAATCTGTCTGTATGGGACCAGATCTCCTTCCTTCCTCAAGTGATTCAAAATGGGTTTAAAAATAGGCAGCTTTACCCCGAGCTGCATTGCAGGGATGCAATGTACGGTCCTAACAGGCCGTGAGATTGCCATTACTTATGCCTGACAAGCCTACCCTCTGATGTTTCCATGCCGGCCTATTTTAACAACATAAGCTGCTGCTGACGCTCCCGCTGCTACTGAGATGCGAATTTCCAAATTGGCTGAAAAAGCTTGTCCGGGGGTTATAGTGAGGCTCCAAGAATACTTGTGGGCTGTCTAGTCTCCAGCTCAGGATTGATAAAGTCGAAAGCCAAACACTGGCACACAAACACTTCACCTGAGCTTGTTAAATGTAAAATTCCAGTCCAGGCACAGTGACTGTGTCCGTGTTTGACCCACTCACCTTTGTGGTAGAAAAGCTTCTTCATACCATCAGGAAGCCGGGCTTTACGTTCAACGCTGTAGGCATGGCGGGGGCCGTGATCCTCATGGTTATACCTCACGCCGTCTCTTCTGGCGGCTTCTGCTGCCATTTTATCCCGCATCACCCTGGCCCTTTCTGACTCTAACGCGATGGCCTTTTCCAGTAAGGACAGGTTACCCTTGGTCATGTCAAACACTTCCTCTGATCTGTCTGACGTCACGGAGGCTGTATCCTCATCAAAGTCCTGGTGGCGGTTGTGATACTGGTCGCCCTGCGCACAACTTGAGAAGGTCTTGGAGCGTGGGCTCAGCTGTTCCTCCAACTTCATGAGATTGTCCATGTCGGAATAGTTCCTATCGAGGGCCTGTCTGTCCTCCTGGTGATGCTGGAAATCCCCATAGCTGTGATGTTGGGGCTGTTGATTAGCGTCCCCACATGAGAAGTGATTTTGCTGGGATGGTCCATTTCTGTCAGCTGACTTTGTTTCACTTAATTTCCGAGCCAAGTCGAAGCATTGGTTCCGTAGGCACACTCTAGACTGCTTAGACACACTTCTTCATCACTGTTTTCCATTTGTCCATTACTGATGGTCTTAACTTGTCCAATGAGTGCTGTTCCACTGTTGTGGGAGGCGTCACTCTTGCCCCCGTTCTCGCCCATGCCCTCTTCATACTCCCGCCCATCCAAATTGTCCGACAACACTGCGCCGTGGCCTTGGGCCAGGAGTTTGAGGGAGTCCACTGTCTCCCTGACCACATCACTGTCGACGTCTAAACTCAGGTCCCCTCTCTGCGTTTCATCCCCATCCAATTCTTCCTCCTCTTCTTCCTCCTCTTCCTCCTCCTCTTCCTCTTCCTCCTCCTCCTCTTCTTCCTCATCTTCCTCCTCCTCCTCCTCCTCCTCCTCCTCTTCTTCTTCGGCACTGTTAGAGGAGTTGCTGTTCATCTCCGACTCCGTCATGGCACGGTTGGCAGCATCTTCGGCGATCTTGCCCAGGTTAAGCAAAGACTTGGCCACAAGTTCATCATAGTTCTCGTATTCGTCATTGTTGTTGTCGTCCTTCTCTGCCACCAAGCCGCATTTGGCATTGTTGCCGCCACCTCCGCCATTGCCCTCGCGTCCCTCGCCATTGCTCATCAAATCATCCTCTATTGGAAAGAAAGAACAAACATCTTTAATTCAATTTCTGTCATTCTATTTTACTGGTAAATCAGATTTCTGGGCTTGGTCCATCTAAATTGGATAAGGAACTCTTTGTTTCCCCTAATAATTTACTTTGAGAGTCTTAACAGCAGCTTGTGTTCTGAATTGTGAATCAGCACAGGAAGTGAAACACAGGACTTTGGTCTATGGTCTAAAGAAACACAAAGAAAATACATTTCAAGTGAAGAAGATTCTGACAAAACTACTAAAGATTGTTTCAACAGTTAGAAAGAAAGATTTTTTCCTTTTTTTCCTTTCTGATGAAGATGATATCTTGAAAAAAAAAAGTAGTGTTCCACCTGCAACAAAATGAGCCCCTGTCAGCTGCTTTTGAACGTGTGCTTGTGCGGTTCAAGATGTTTAGAATTCGTTTCACTGCCTAATTGATGCTGACGGGCTGCAAAAGGTTACCAAACCTCTCCTGTCAGTAATTTCAAGCACTCTCTCCTGGAGCACTTTTCACATTTCTGCACCGTGCTACCAAACAGCTGACGTCACATGTGCCCCCGCCCCCACCCAAACTGCAGCACCGCTTGTCCTGTGCGTCACTCTGGCTGGGAACAAATGAACGAGGTATTTGCTAAGCATTGAATACAAAGGACATATATAAAACACAATCTCACACAGATAAACAAACACTAAATATGAATATTGACAACTACACACACAAGCTATGGACTTACAAAACCTTTGTGCACATGTACACCAGCCCCATGCCCCCACTCCAACACACTAGTGCTTCGTGTGAGAACAGAGAGTGCCACGAATGACCAGGCACCCATTTGGACTGAGGAAAGCTTCTTACAGGGACCTCCTGCACCAGCGGTTTAACTTTTGACGGTATGACACATGGCACAGGGAAGCAATTAGAGCAGCAATCAAGGTACACAAAAGGGATGTGGAAGCGAAACAGATTAGAGGAGGGAACAGAGAGACATCTCGCCTTGAATTGCAGTGGTATTAGCTACAGACATGTACATTCCACCAGGAACACCCAGAGCTCCAACAATCCCTCTGTTGGAATCTGCAGTGATCATACACAACTGCTGTCTGGGGGCAAACGTGAAACATGCTAATGATGCACATGGAAAGATTAACTCCCCATATAAATGCTGCAGACCCAGGTAATTCCAGTAAGGCAAACAACATTCTGATTATGGAGGTCAACGATGGGAAGGATTTGAAATCATCGGGAGGAGAGAGCGATGCTCTGTGGCTGGTGAATCCGAACACATTCAGCGACGACCCACAGGAGGAGGGCGCTGACAGGCGGTGGTGAAGGGCGACAGTCTCCGTGTTAAAGCCTCGCCTGTGAGCTGTAATGAACCAGTCAGTGGAGATGTTTATGCATGTCTGCAAGAAAATAGAGGCACGGCTGTTGAGATGCCGCATCAACACTTTGGGTGGGTAGAGCTGTGCGCCAAACACACTTAACACACTCTTCTCTCAGAGCTTCACTGTTAATTGGACTTGAAGGCGCTGTCACGTCCAATTGCGATGCCGGGGAGCAAAGCAGACTCTGCTGGAGAGAAACCTGCCAAATGTGGTGTTGGGCACGTCAAAGGGTGAGTGGGGGGCTGGGCAGGGTACCGGAGAAAACACTAGGCAGGGGATTGTTAAACCCCAGACTTGGTGTTTTTGTACGAGTCCATATGGGAGGGGAAGGATGAAAGTGTGTTAATGGTCGACGGCTCGAATACAATTAAACAGGGACATGACGCGATGAATGAAGATTCAGTTCTTCGTGGCCTTTTTTTACAAACTGATCTTGGCTCCAGTTTTAGTATTTAGTATATCTCCTGTCAAAGCTCTGTTAATGATGAAAAGGAAAGAAAGGTGAAACAGTTCAATGGTTAATAATTGCAAAGGAAGGCCTCGCATGGTTTTGCCATCAGTTTCTATCAATTCCTCATAATTAAAACAACAACAACAACAACAACAACAACAACAACAAGAAACAAGCTGATATTGACAATTTTAGCTGGGGAAGGGAAACGGGTACATATGAAGTAAACAAATACAATGTGTGAATGAATTATTGAATGAATAACAGAAACAAAACAATATCAAAGGAATGAGCGATCACAGACATGCTGGAATTCCAGTGTGTTCCTGCACATCTTTCATCTCTTTCCAATGCAGAACAGCATCAGTGTTTGAACATCAGTTCCACTGGCCCCAGACTTTACTCAGCCCATCGCAGACGTAAACAGGAAGCACCGATGTCCGTGTCACTCACCAACAGTCGGTCGTGTTGTTTAAGGAAACATTTACTTCATTTACTGTGAATCACAGTACAACGGGTCTCACCTTGCTCCTGCTCCTCCTCCTCCTCCTCCCCCTCTTCGTAGTCCACCTCTGCCACTGCTTCTCCTCCTCCTCCTCCTCCTCCACCCTCTCCTCTTCTTCCTCCTCTTCCTCTTCTTGCTCAACCTCTTCATCTTCGTCATCCTCCTCTTCCTCTGCATCTGCCCTCTCCACCTCTCCGTCCTCATGCTCCATGTGCTCCTCGGTGTAGTCCATGTAACCTTGCACCTCGTCCTCCTCCACCTCCCCCTCGTCCTCCTCCTCCACCGTGCCGTCCTCTTCCTCTTCCTCCCTATCGTCCATCTCCTCTGTTCCGTCGGTCTCGTAGCACTCCTCCATGGTGGAGTTGTCCATGTCATCTAGGTAGGTGCTCCTCTTGGGGGACGTTTCCAGGGTTTGTCTGTCTAGACTCTTCCTCTTCTTGGCCTGTGGGCAGCCATACACACTGCAGAGGAGAGACGAGAGAGCAGCCATTAGCCGTTAGCCTCACCTGCCCACAAACACCCTCTTGCTGCTACACATCACGGCTGACTCTGCGTCAAAGTACCGTATTTACTCAATGTGGAAACAACACACGACAAAGACAAACAGTCTGTTCATAGAATAACCTCAAGTAAATCATAAATATGTAATTCCAGCGATGGGGTGATGGGGTTTCTGATGCTTTCACACAGATCTGTTCTTGAAGAAGATGGTCTGCAGACACTGGATCTGCCTGGTTCTGACGTGAACTCTGAATTGGACTGAAAGGGGGACAAGACAGCTTGAGGCCTGATTAATTGAATCTTGCAGTGGTACCTTGGATTTTAATATATTCTCCAGCTCTCCTTTCCAGCAGGGGAACAGCTCCTAATCTGATAATCTGTGTATTCGCTCAGGCTATTGATCTCAGGGGCTTAATCCATTTCCGTCATGAAAACTCTCAGAGCCCCGCGCTGCGATATGCCCCCCCCCCTCCCCACCATACACACACACACACACACACAAACACACCCACAGTGGGCAGCATGAGCCTGTGACATTGGAATGTATTTCACCGTTTGTGAATCAGCCTTTGGAGTGAGTTTGGGAGTCGATGTCCACATATCTGGCACGTTTGCCCCCAAACAAGCTGTGTGTTTTTTGGCCATTGAAGAAGCCCCGTGTCCAACTGGTGTGGAGCTAAAAATGTGTTAAGCGCGTTCACTCGGCTGTGAAATGTCCCTGGCTCCTCCAGTAGTTTGTTGACCTCTGGATGTTTTCCTGTGTTGGCTCTACTTAGGGTCAGGAGTCACGTCAATGACGAGACAATGGTTGCTGTTTGCCAAATGTCAGTTGTTTTGTGGAGTTGATGCTTTACTGGTCTGGTGGGATTTATTTACTCCAGGAAAAATGTCATTTCTTTGTATGTCTTCTGCAGTCCATGTTCACACAAAGCAGTGACAACATTTGTTTCACATCTGTGTTGCCCCGTTCCAGTTCTGTAGTAATTCATCAGCTTCGATGGATTCACTGATTCCAGTGGCATCGTGACATGAAACAGCCCGTCTCATCTGGGGAAATCTTAGTGCCCCCACATAGAAATTAAAGTGAAAATATAAATACAAACCCATTCTTATTCCATGTTGCAGAACTCGCTGCCGACATCTCACCAGACCTCAATCATCACGTAGAAACACATGTTCACAGCGTCGGACAGTAACACAACACCTGTGCAGCCGTCTGCTGATTGGCTACAGTTCCAAGTATGGGGATCGAACTCTGTGGAATTTCTCTCCAGGTACTCCGTCTTCCTCCCCCATCCAACAGCATAGTGAGGTTAACTGGTCACTGTCAATCAGTGTCTATCCGTCATGTGGCCCTGATGAGCTCATGTTCTGTTCAACTTGCTCTTTCCATACACTGATGTCAAATGCCAGAAATGAAGCTGGTGAACACTGGAGCAATTACAGACCCTGTGTCTGTGTGTTTGTGTCCCAAACAGAGGAGGTGTTTGGTCAGTGGGGGGTACACACGGACGTTGATGCTGGATTTTTAAAATACATTTCATTTGACTCTCCTGCATTTAGCGCTCAGACCACATCTTGCTGTTTTCTATCTTGATGATAAAAATGTCGCCCAGGATGACGAGTGAAACTCCCAGTGTGCTGTTTGTCCTCCCCATTGCTGTTTTTCCATGTGCTTCACACCCGACTTTCTCTCTCTCCTTCTCCTCAGACCTCCATCAGTCAGACAGCGTCCGGTCGGCTGGACCAGGGATCCTTAACAGTCCGGCCCCTGGCTCCTCCCCCTCCCCTACAACCAGGGGCCTTCATGTCATTAATCTAAACCCACGTGGAAACTCATTCCCTGCCTGACAACCAGACCTCTCCCCTAGGGCTGCTCAGGGGTCTGTGGGACAGTGAAGGAGGAGTGTGTGTGTGTGTGTGTGTGTGTGTGTGTGTGTGTATGCAGCGCATGCTGCAGCAATGTGATCAATAGTGTTTGTGACCAAACACCTCAAAAGCACATTAAAATGCCACTCATCCTGGCCCCTCTGTTTCTGGACCCTCTCCAAATAAATCAAGGGCTGGTCCCAGAAGGTTCCGGCTGCCAAGGCAGGCGACCTGGCAGGAGAGAAGGTGAGGTGAGGGGGGGGCGTAATTGGTGAGCGGTAGAGGAGATGTGGGAATGGTAAATGGACACAGTGCCTCTCCTCACCTTCTCTGTCGTGTCCCTTTCCACGATGGCTGACAGATAATGCGACGATGTTGCAAAAAAAAAAACAGCTGAAATGCTACAACTGCTTTCCAGAAGAAGTTAATGCAAGAAAAAAAATGCTGGAAGTTTTACTTCTATCTTTTCGAAGGAGTCAAGGGCATTCCAAAGCTCCCTTTTGCGGCTCAGTTGAAGAGCCCCTCCTCCTCCTTCAATGCTACCACCGCGCATCGTATACAAACATCTTAGGTCTCAGGTGTCCTCCCGCCCCTGAGCTGTCAGCTGGTTGTGACACTGTGAGAGGTGTGTTTGCCCCCACGCTCCTAAGCCCCATGATGACTAAGCCACAGGAAGCCTCCACAGCGCTGCCATCCCACGTTCCCTGGCGCTGTCGCCGTGTGACCTTGGCACCAGAATTCGTCATCGCAGGAACTGCATCCCACGCACTGCGCTTGGCGATTGAAACTGTCGAGGTAAATGTGGTGGGATTCAAATTAAAAATACAACAACTTCTGCAGGTGCTGCATAGAAAAAAGCTACCGGGAGAAAATAGTGAGCCAGTAAAGTTCCCCTTTGCTTTGCCCCCTGGTAGATTCATGAATCCCCCGGGAGGAGTGTGTGGTACAAGAGGTAGCAATCAGAGAGGAAAAGAGCTTCAGACAACGGAAAGACCACTTCATATTTTATGGAGTGGGCATCCACGGCATTGTAGGACGGAACAAATTCTATTACAGGGTGAATAAGAGGTACTTTAATGCAGGAGAAAAAAATGGAAGCGCGACAGAGAGGACCCATTGGTGGAGCTTTAAATACAGCAGGAGAGAGGAGGACTCCAGTTTGGCTAATTTTGGGCGACAGCTGAGTGACTGCTGGAATGCGACAGCGTTCCGTGGCACCTTTATTAGCAGTCATATTAGCGTCTGTTCTCAGCAGGGGCAAAAGCTTTAGCCAGTCATTAGCATCACATGGTATTTGTCTTCCTGACACACAGATGACGCTTCCTCTGCCTCCACTCACTGCTGCTTTCCTCCCTTCCTCTCCCTCTCCACCCAGCATAACCTCACCTGCTCATGTTCCTTTTCTACATCCACCTTTGTTCACGTCTGTGTGCTCTACTGTTTATGGCATTCTTCTATCTAAACAGTTCCCCTTTCTGCCCTATTCCTCTTATCGACTCCCACAAACCATTGTCGTCTCTCTGCAGACCAAACTCAAGATGCAGGGAATGCACCACCTCTGGTTGTGCCCCCTATCCAGCAGGAGGATCTATAGACACGTGTGACAGAGCACCGTCTCCATGGTGATAGCCTCCAGAAATCCATGAGGGATTTGCCTGCCAGCCAGTGACGAAAAATGGGAGCAAAAGACAGATGCTGAGAGAAAATGATGGGAAGGGACGAAAATACAGGCTGTGTTGGAGCGAGTGACATGGACGTTTTCAGCCAGTTTGCATGTGTGTATTTATCTCTTTTGTGTGTGTGCAAAATTGGGAGTGATTGCAGTGCGCGTGTGTGTGTGTATTTCTCATGATGCAGGGACAAATGAAAATGATGAATTGTGGGTATTCACCAAGCAACTAGCATGTCACCAAATCAATAAGCCTTCAGGTGAGAGCTGAACCTCAGACTCCATTTTAAGGTTGAAATTAAACACGGCGTTGACGTAGGGTTAGGGTTACACATTCAGACGTGATGGGAGAGGTTAGAGCTAGGGAATGCATCATGTCAATCATGGTCCAATACACTGCATGGTCCAATACACTGTGTGTGTGTGTGTGTGTGTGTGTGTGTGTGTGTGTGTGCAGAGATCTAGGGAGAGAGATCATTTCAGAGCTGTCAGACGTCTCCCACTGGCAGGGGAGAACAAAAGACAGTGTCTTGGTGCAGGAGGCTCAGCGCGCGACAGACAGTGCAATTGGGGCGTTTTCTGGTGGCTCTGCTATCATATCAACCACCAAGGCTCTTGACAACACAAACACACACAGATTCAACGTAAAACACGTGAACTACGGGGAATAATCCTGTAAGCGCCTGTGTCTACTTGACTCTAATGATTGTCTGATGTTGTTGTGTATGTTCGTTGGTCCGTGTTTGGAGAGACAACAGACAGAAGATTACTGTACAACACAATGGTTTAGGCAGTGACGCAGTGGGGGGGCGGGGTAGCATGTTGTTCAGCTCACTGGTTCAATGACACTGCTCTTGCCCACTCACTGCACCAGCCCTAACGTTTGCAGCCTGCAGCTAATGAAGCCTGCCTCATCCTTTGTAGAATAGGTGCTAGCACTTCTCGACTCAGTTCGCCTTTCAGCATTTTTGCATTTCCATCAGGGATAGTACCGAGTACCTGCTGCTCTTTGTGGTTCCTCCTCTGGTGAGGGTCATAGCGAGCTGAGCCGATACTAAAATGTGACGTCTAAGGCTGCCGGCCTCTGATTGGTCCCTGAGGACTGAGGGACGTCCCAGGTGCTACCATCAACAGTCAGTAGCGATACAGCAAGCACCTATTGTCCTCGTTTCCTGTTCATTTAACATGGCTGATGTGCTGAAAACACACTGTCGTCAGTTCCAGATGTTTGTGAACGTTCTCACCAGACACACAAAGTGTTGGTCACAGAGATGCACCAGCAGTTGATCTCTGTGACCGTGACCTGCTCCGTCTCTCTTCTCGCTGTTGGTGAAAAAAAATCCCCAAACTGAGCACCAGGTTGCCCCCCTCCTCCAGGTCCAACATTGTTTTTGTGTTTGTGTTGCATATATGTGACGTCAACACTCACATGGAGGAGGAACTGAACCGTGGTGAAAAGGACGTGTCTGGAACCAAAGTCAAGTCTGAAGGCGTCAAGCTGCGTTGAGCTGGAGCTGTGTGGTGGAATGTCTGTCTGCCCACTGTACTGTTTGTTTAGTCTTTCTCCATCCTGAGCCCAGGACCAACCATGGAGTTCTACTAAGACACTTGGCTGCAGGTCCTGACACATGATCTGAGCTTCCCCCCTCTCCTTCTCTTTCACTGAACCCTTCTGAGACCCTCAGCTACTCCCCCTTTTCTTTCAAGATCTGCAGACGACCAAACCGATGTGGACGTGGAGGGAACCCCCTCACAGAGCACCTTGCTGACCACCGCCCACTCCCCCCATCTAAGGATCATCGGTGTTGATGACGGTGGATGTAGGGATCAACCAAGTGTCCATTAATGATGGGGATGAGGCACATTGTGAACTGCTTAGATCGTGGAATTTGCTGCTAGAAGAGATATATTTATGATATATCATAAATGTAATGTAATGTAACATGTAATATATTATGTTTCCAAGGGCGACATGGTGGGGCAGTGGTTAGCACTGTTGCCTCATAGCAAGAAGGTCCCCTGGTTTGCTGAATGGTTGTCTGTCCTTCACATGGCCCTGATGAGCTGGTGACTCCAGCACAATCACAGCCCGTAACAGGAAAGTTTTCAACACAGACGACAAAGATGTACAGTCATCAAATACTGATGTTTACCAACTCCTTGCATTGACTATATTACTGAAATAGGGGATTTTAACTGAACTGGATCAGTCTTGAAAGTCACTTTGCATAATTTGGTCGACGAAGTCGCGAGTAGTAAAGCTCATCAGGCCACAGATTCAGGGGATGTAAATACGCTATCTGTCATCCTGCAGTTAAATTCACTGTGGGATTAGCCAGGTAAGGAGTCTCTCCACCAGCGTAATTACTTCAATCAATCACCACAACATCAGGCACACACACAGTGAAGCCAGCTAGTTAGCTGCCCGCCCAACACACAATCTGTAAAAGGAGTTCCTTTTTCCAGCTTGTCCATTTGTCTGTGTAAGTCACAGAGGAGGCCTGTGGCAATATTTGTTCATTTGGAGCAGCACGTTAGATTGTGAGCTGTGTGCAGATGATTCCGTTCATATTTCCGTCTATTGATCATCGAATCCCCATCAGTATGTTCTAGTACCACTCTACTACTCTCCACCTAAAAGGACGAGGCGTCTCAGTCATACAGCTATGAGGAGACAACGGATGCTGACAACTTGCATTGGTGAACGCATCAACCAGCATTTCACAGATCGGCTGGATTCAAACTGCCCCCCCTGTAACCTTTACTCCTTTAAACAAACTCAGAACAACAAAATGGCCTGATTGTAAACATAACACATTCCAATAAACCAATCAGGTTTTAGTCATATGATGCGTTGACATGACTCATGCTAACATCAATATGATGTTAGCATCATGCTATTGAACGTTGTGATATTAAAACCTGTTTCATTTGCTTTTAGCAAAATAGGGGGAACATGTACTAACTGACTATCTGGGACAGACCCAGAGAGAAAATGAAGAAATAACGACCGAATGAATTTTGTTTTGACTTTGACATTTTCCATCTTGTCCATCAGTCACGTGATCACTGTTGTTTCATGGACATGATGTCAATAACACACGTCCATTGGTTTTTTGGTAACGACACTAATCTGCTTTCAGCTTGAGAGGTGACAATATGTTGTCAAATGGAGCCGACTGAGTCTGACAATAACAGAAACATGTTTCATGGTCAGAATGGTCGAGTCCTTCCTGTGTTGCGTTGCGCGCTGCAGTCGGCGTGGTGTTCATCAGGCTCCGGTAGGGGAGGGGAGCTCTTTGACACTGATGTGATCTAGTTGGCAGCTGCTCTGAGGGTAGGTCTGGCTGAGGGGTTGTGGAGGTTCAGGGGTTAAAGGTCAGGCTCTGTGAAGCCCTGAGCTCGCCCTAAGCAGCTGCCCACCCCCTTCCCCCACCCCCTTTCATGACCATGTCCCCCTGGCACGCTCTGCACTCATAGCACATGATCTCTTATTCCCTTTGATGTCTCTCCTCGGGGAGGGTGGCGGAAAAAAAAAAACAGGACGAGAAAAAAAGCACAAAACACCACCTGTTTATCTGTCGCTGGGAAAGGGGATGCAGATGTGTCGTTATAGGCACAAGAATCAAATATGGGGTAGAAATGACAAAGGGCAAAATACACAAATGACATCAGAGAGGAAAGCCACAGTGAATTGATTTGTTAGCTCGAAATGCCTTCAAGGACAGTAGGACGGACAGTAGGACGGACACAGAGTAGGTCCGTTGCAATGAGCTGTTGTTATTGATTGTCGTTTAAATTGTAACTATAATGATAAAATAATAAGTCAATTCATGAACGGCGGGGCTCCACATGCTGACAGATTGTTCCAGTTCCTTCCAACCTCCACCCACAATGCGTTTCTTGTGATATAAAGCTTCCCCATTAAATATGGAAATTTCCGTTTTGGTGACAGATACTTCACAGAGGGGGGTTGATGGCATTGACTGTGTTTTTTTTGGAAGGGGAAGTGGCAGATTTTGATTAATGCGACCTTATCTGGTTCTGCACATGGAGGCAGAGAGGGTTGCTGAGCTTCGTGGGGGCGGATGGCTGCCTGGCTGTTCTCCTTTTCTTTTTCCAAGTCTTCATGTCTGTGCTCCTGCCACTTTCTCTCCCCTTTCTCCCATTTGTTGTGGAAAACTCCCCTCCCTCTCTGTCTGATGTGAGCTTATAGGTTGTTTAATTTAACCCTTATATGACTGATAATTTATCATTATGCTCTCCTCTCCTCTCCTCTTCACCCCTTCAAGTGAGTGAGTGGTGTGTGAGCGATGGTGGCGTCAGGCGTGCAAGTGGTGCGGAGAATCAATTGGTTTTCTGTCCCCTGTTTTTTCTGATTTCTCCTGTCTTCTTCGACTGCTCTTTGTGCATGATCATGTTAAGTTATTGTTTAAACCTCTCGTGAGTGGTGAGAGAGTTGTTTAGGTAAGTGATTCGGTTCGGTGGTTTGTGGAGGAATGGCGTCCTCCGAGACGCCACCTCTGTCGATCCGGCAGGGAGTGCGGATCGT
>NW_027615786.1:0-35375 GCF_965212315.1 Lampetra planeri
CTATTTAAACCAGTGGCAGAAGTAAAAAAAAGAAAAAAAAAAGAAAGAAAATAATAATAATAATAATTAACACATAAATAATGAAAAAAAGGTGAATTAATAACAAACGTATGATCGTTGTGAACCAGTTATACAAACGACTGTATGATCAGTTGTATTCTTAAGCATTTATTTTTAATATTGGTGCATTAGAGGTTCACATATTTATATTTTTTCAGTTGAATCAAATGCAGTAGGCTGATTTTTGCTTCAATGCAACGACATCCTCTCTAAAACATGTCAATCTTCACATTTTTTTTTCAGTTTAATATTCAATATTTTCATGCAAGTAACTCATGAGTTGATTGTTTACGTGAATGGTTTTCAAATTGGCAACTCTTTCAGGGAAAGAGACAATAATCTCAGACCAGCAGGATCAGAAATCACACATATCACGTCAGTGACCCTCCTGTACATGAGTGTGACAGTTTCACACAACAATCAGCAAACATGAGCGTGTGTGTAGCACGGATTGCTAATTCCACCAGGAGGGCGCTGTTGCCCAACAGTCCAGCCTCAGTGAGAGCTGAAGGCAGCAGCCTCTTGAACGCTGATTGGCTCAGACGTGAGGTCACGAGACGCGTGGTTTCACATTTGAAAGGAGCAGAAACTTCCGCAGCTTGGAGGACTGCTGCACAGGTGTGTGTGTGTGTGTGTGTGTGTGTGTGTGTGTGTGTGTGTGTGTGTGTGTGCGTGCGCGCGCGCGAGAGAAATAGAAAGAGTGGTGCAAACCACATAAAGCGTATATTTGTCGATGAGTAATTATTTAACATGTTTTGACAAACGTGTGGGATGTAGGAGTGACGTCATCATGCGTCTCAATGTGCTGACAGGAGCAAAACTTTTCACTTATGAACTCTAGAAACATCAGTAACAGTGCAGCTTCTACGGGGTGAAACCGGATCATCGGACCACGTTCAAGGGAGAGAGAACTTGAAAGGTGCAGTACAAAAAGTTGAAATGTTTGAGGTCAGACACACAATTGGGTTGACCTCACACAGGTGGATTTATAAGTCTGTTTATATAGTACGTCAATTCATAGTGCTGACAGGAGACGCATTCAAAGAAGAATGAAAGCAGAACAAGTTCAGATGTTACAATGAACTGCATTAAAAGAGATTTAATCAAACATTTGAGAGACAAATTCACTCACACTGATCTAACGAATCCTCAGGTTTGGAGTTTGTACTGCACTTTGTCCCTACTTCCTGTGGAAGAGCATCTATGTAGATCTTCCCCTACAAATCAGCTAGAATAGAAACGTACCAGTTGAACAATGAATTAAATGTTATCTTCATCGATCAGACAGGGATTCTTTTTACCAAAAAAAGGGTATTTTCAAGGGACCCCAAACATTTGGATGATAGATCACAAACCTGAACATGTTCAGCTTCCTGCAGGTTGTCAGGAGAGAAGAGGAGATGAATGACATCAGTCTATGTGTGGCAGGTTCACTGAGGAGAGAAAGGAACACGTTAGAGGTCAAACAGCTACTAGGAAATCAGATGTACAGAGTATCCTTGAATGCAACATCAACATCCCAACCAAAATCCGAATCCTTATTTATGGAGTCCCAGCTCACATCTGTTCCCATTTCTGTCCAACTCCCAGCTTCCTCATTCCTTCCTCTTCCTTAATGCACATCAGTGTAATGGCTGTTATTGAGTAAGTTACTTTGAGGGGTTATTTATGGCGCCTGCGCGCGGCCGGTGAGTGGGCTGCGCGCGACCCACGTGACGCCATTAAACTTTGTTTTATGACCTGGGACTTGACAAGCCAAAATATAATTCTCATTGTGTATTAAGACGGTGCAGATGGGCTGCAGAGCCGCAATTGGCGAGCTGAGCTGGAGTTGTGCAGCATGGATGCGTGTGCGGTGCGGTGCGTGAGCTGCGGTAAGACGCTTTTATCATTTGCTGCTGCTGTGATGTCACACGTCCATTGTGAGGCTGTTTCCTGTGGAAGCTGCAGCTCGGGCTTGCTCCCCATCCAGTGTGATTCCACGTCTGATTCATCACTTGGCCGAAAGCGGCACGCTGCCTCACGCCTCTTTGCGGGATTTGGTGACGTGCACTGAAGGCCTGACGTGTGTTTGGTTCCTCATCCGTCGTTTTGTTTTTGTTCAAAATGATATTGTCACTCAAGGAACTCAAGAAACGAGCTGCATGTCATCCAGTATTTGTATTATTATTATTATTATTATTATTATTATTATTATTATTTATTGAATCTAGAAGACAAAAAATCATCTTCAACGTAATAAAATACAACCTTGTTTGGCCTGTTGTCACTTCAGGCCTCGTGTTATACATACTTATATACACGCACAGCGTTTTTCATGCATCCATCATGAATGGAAAATGAGATTTTATAAATGTAGAATGGAATGTGACAAGTATTCGGAGGGTAAATGTTGAACTTGTTGAGGACCAACGGGCCTCTGCGCTGCTCTCGGGGCCGCAGCAGTTTGGTTCCTTTGACAAAAAAAAAAAAAAACAAAAAGAAAAACAAACCGCTGACTTTGTCGGTCTTTTGTTGAGGATCTGGGCTTTGACCCGCAGGAAGGTGACAGACAGGTCAGAGCGTCTGTCACCGCGTCAGATCTTTACCTCAGACTCTCTCTGACGTTTGACGTGTGGGTTCGATTCCTCTTTTCTTCACAAGAGAAGAGAATATCCACGGGATCGAGCTTTGAGCTATCGATATCAATGTCGATATCAAGCTATCAAGCTGCCCCCCCCCCCTCCAAGTTGCTCACCCTGAAATGTGAAGTCAGGTGGGAAAACATAAACTCGCAGAAATGTCCCAGAAACTGACTGAAAGTCTCTCAAATCGTGCCGATTGATAATTATGTGACATTTGACAGTTTGGAGTAGTTTTAAAACACTCGATTCAACTAAAACACACATTAGTCCTCTGCCAAAAAAAAATAAATCGTTGTTTCACGTAGGAAAAAGAAAATGTCCCACGTGGATCCAGATCTGGTGAAGAAGCATCTGCACCGGCTGTCGAGTCTGTAGTCAACAGCTGCGGAGGAACGTTGTCACCGGAAAATAATGGAACTTTTTGGATAAGTTTGTTCATGATTTCGTTTGACCTCAGTGGCCTCTCGCCTCTTTTGGGACGGGTGCTGCTCAACTCCTGAGTATGAGAGCGCCACTTCCGTGATTCTATCTTTCCAATTCCGTCCTCGACTCTTCTTACAAATGTTTGTTTCTGCTGATGTGTCGTGGTGAACTGATGGGAGCTGCACCCGGAAATGTGCTCTGGACCTGAAAGCCTGAAGAGAACCAGCTACTGGAGTGTTACTGTGGGGATCTGAAGCAGTCTGGGTTCATTGACAATAGCAGTGAAATGATCACAGATCAATCCCTCCAGATAGGGGGAAACACTGCTGCTTCACACAAAAAACACCTAGAGCTGGAATGATCAGCCTCTCTTTCTTTGAGGAACGTGTGTGTGGTATTTATATCTCTGCACCGAGGGGCTGGGTGCTTCTGAAGCCTCCCGTCGTCTATATATACCCTGTAGAACCGAATTTGTGTGATGGAAGCAGAGTCACAGATTCGATTCTAGGGGAGAGTAATATGGTCGATGAAAGAACTTCGATTTATTGACGTATCACCAGCTGATTAGGAGCCCGATGGGCTGTCAGCTGCTCCAGTGAAGGACAGTAAATCTGACGAGGGGGGGGGGGGTGCTGAAACTCCAGAGGGTCGAAATCTGATCCAGAATGTTTCACACCGAACTCTGCGTGTTTATTCCAGCCAGTAAGTTTGGGGTGGGGGGGGGGGGGGGAATATGAATGAAACAACCCGCCTGGATTCATTTGTCTGGTTGAAGTCGTGCTGCATTGTTTGTCCTCCGTACATTGTTGACTCCCCAGAGGTGCTGCTTGAGATTGGTGTAACTTTTCTTTGACCCCTTCCCGACAAAGACAGTGTCATCAATGGTCCCCCGCTCATTATTCCCTGCTTTTATGCCGTGGGGGCTTTGCTTTTGTTGTCTCCACTGTTGAACACCTCGCCTTCACGTCAGGACCAGTGCCTTTTAAAACTCACATCTGTGTGTTTGCGTGTGTGACGCACACGGACACACAACACACACACCACAATATTAAAACAGCGTTTTTTTCCCTAACATCATGAGCTTTGAACTTATTTTACTTTAATTCGTCCCTCATTAACCCCAAAGGTTTGGAGCGTGAGGTGCAATGTGCCGTTTCACGTGAGTTCCTCTCTTCTTTTTCCGCGTTTGCTCGGGTTTTATTTGTTTGTTTGGTCCCGCTGGGGTCGAATTTGAGGACATGTTTAAGTTGGATGAAATTGCTTGTATGTTTACCCGTTGACGGGACCAGCGTCAGTTCCATTGGCCGATCTGGTCACATGGTTCGCTAACTTTATTCAGTTGACACCAAGTAGGAGGGCCTTTATGGGAGGGAGGAAAAAAGACAACTCGAGAAAAATTAGTATTTTCTACCTTCAGAAATTAATGGCCCATGAGTTCGTATATTGTGAACTCGAAGTATGTGGATCCAAAATTTCCTCCCTGCGAGAGGAATATTCACAGAATAACTACATACCTGAGCAGGGCTCGGACTACTACAGCCCCACGCAGGACACAGACTTTCAGCATCCAGGGATCCTACCCCCGGTCAAACTACACGGAGCAGCCGTTCAGCTGCAGCACTGTCCAGGGCTTCCACAGCGCAGCCCCGGGGTCACGGACACACGACAGACCCCCGGCCAATCCCACTCCTTTCACCGGACAGCCTGAGCAGGACAACCCCGGTCCCCGCGGCCGGACCCCGGACATGTGGACCGCAGCAAAACACAAAGAGCCCAAACGGGATACAAGGCAAGCAGCCGGCAGTAGTTTACCCCTGGATGAAGAAAGTCCACGTAACTTCTGGTAAGACGTTTATTCTCTCGTGGGGCAGCTGAGAGCTGAGACCATTCGGTGTAATATTTATGGGTGAGGCCTCGCCAATTACACAAGTCATAAATTTTTATAGCTCAGGAAACACGCCGTAGGTACGCGCCTCAACGCCGCTGAAAACACACACTGACGGCTTTTAACGGCGATTATTTAAGCAGCAAACGGGGACGAAAGACGGAGAAATCGGTCGTGATGCGTTCACTGCGCGTCCGTGCGTCCGGTTCTAGAAGTTGTCGCGCCCCGAGTAAACACCGCTGTTGTTGTGTTGTTTTTGCCTGCGAGCTGCACAATTTGGTGACTTTCTTTTTTTTTTTTTGCTGATTTGTTTTCTTTCTCCCAGTGAACCCGGACTACGCGGGACCCGAACCTAAACGGTCCAGAACAGCCTACACCCCGGCAGCAGGTTCTGGAGCTGGAGAAGGAGTTTCATTTTAACAGGTATCTGACCAGGCGGCGGCGGATTGAGATTGCGCACACTCTTTGTCTGTCCGAGAGGCAGATCAAAATCTGGTTCCAGAACAGACGGATGAAGTGGAAGAAGGACCACAAACCTGCCCAACACCAAAGGCAGATCTGCGCCGACCTCCGGCCACCTGCAAAGCATCCCAGAAGGAGACTGAGATCACGTCTTTATAAGAGCTGACACGTCTGTACAAAGACCAAGGTTGCATCTGACGTTTGCATGGACTTGTAGCCGTTTTTGTATTAGTATTTAACAAAATGACCCCAACAACACTGACTCAAAGGTGTTTTTTTTCCTTTTTAAATACCACACTTCTGTTTGAATTTCCTCAAACTCCTTCCGGAGGCCGAGTCGTGGATTTCGTCTCTCTCCACGTGGATTCACGCTGATTTTGCGGCTCCAATATTCGGAACAGGGAAAGGCATTCGTTTCAAATTACACACAAAGTCGTTTCAGTTTCAAATGAAACGCGTCTCATGCACAACACGGGATACTTGAAGGCGACGTTCTCTGCCAGCTTCTTCCTCCGAGTCTGCACAATTATCCAGCTCCTCGTTCGTGGCTTGTATGTTTTAACTTATTTTGTACAATAAAAGCTTTGAAATTCTTTTAGCCTAAATGTTATTCCGAAAAGCAAAGACATTCCCTGGGTGCGTACTATTCTCAGTGCCCTTATAAATCTCTGCTGACATCTCTGTAAACATTTTCAGAGGCTCTCGCCATTTGAAAGTCTTTTTTTTTTTTTGCAAATGAAAGATCATTTGTTCCTGCATGGCATCGAAATTGGTACTGAATAGTTTCTCCTCGGAAATAACCAAACGCAGAATATTTAGGAGGGCGATAGTTTATTTTCTTTCACACGCTTTCTTTTTATTTATTTGTTTAAAAAAATGTAAATTTTCGTATAGTACACATACAATTTAACGAACGCTATTCGTTGAGTTTTTATTAATCTAAAAATACGTTTGAACATTTGTGCATTAATAGCATGGCTTTATGAAAAGTTTAGTCTTAGTTAAAGTGGAATCTATCCCCCCCCCCCCCATTCACACAAAGCCTGGAGAAGCTGAAGGTTTTTTTTTTTTTCTCCTTTTTCTTTTTCTTTTTAACCGTCATTGTCTTTGGGACAAGAACAAAAAAGGCCCGGCAGCTCTCACAGTTCTTGGAGGTCTTCTTTCTGAAGTCCTTGGCGGCGAGAGGGCTTGAAAAGGTATTTGAGCCGAAGGTCGACAAAGCAGCAGCGGCAGGTTCATCCAGGGGACACGATCAGCCGCGAGGACTGACCCCCGCACCCCTGACCCCGCCGGACAGACTCCGCGTTGGTTTGGAGCCGTTTCTGTCCACACTAGTAAAGGCGGAGGGACTCAGGAGCAGCCGACGTGACATGGCTGCAGCTTCCAGACGGTTCCAAACAGTCTTTATAACAGCCGTTTGTGTCCTCGTGTCAATATGCAATATCTTTCTGGCTTTTATTTTTGTACATGCTTTCTACCTTGTATTGTGCATTGAGGTGTGAGAAGTATATTGGAAACAAATAAAGATTTCTACTGATTGAGCATTTAAATGACGGTTGTTTAATTGTTGTTTTTGTTTCCCACGAGAAATGCAGTGAGGAAATCGGTTTGCTTCGATCAACTGAAGTTTAAAACATTTGGGTTTGTTTGGAGCTGAAGAAAAGTTTTTTTTTTTTTTTTTTTTTAAATCTCCATCATTTACGTACAGGACTGTTTATCTCATGTGTAGTGGATAGAGACAACGTGAAGCCACATGGAGCTCATACAAAGACCAACACATGTGCACCGTTTGGTGAACTCAGCTGCTGGGGATGAAATCAAATCAAATTGGATTGAGGGAGAGAAAAAACAAATCTGAATGAATGAAACTGAAAACGAAAACGAGGTTAAAATTATAAATTCAGCCATTATCTCCCATTGAAACGAATGTGACAGAAATGTCTGAAATATTCGTATTGATCTATCTATATTAATACTGGTATTATTGTAATTATTAACAAAACCAGGTCCCAAACCTCCAACGTTCACGTCACTCCTTTGACATCAAACCAGCTTCTTTCTGCTCAAACATTTACTGGACACCAACATTCCCAGAATGACCTCTGATCCCCTGGCATCAGCTCTCATCCCCACAGAGGAGCATGAGTAGACATGAGGAAAGACAATCTGAAGTCCCCCTCAGCTGGGGACTATCTGATCCACGGGCTCGGTGTGTGTGTGTGTGTGTGTGTGAGTGAGAAAGCAAATGGATTCTGATAGAAACTGAGACAAAGTGATGCTACCAACACACCATCCTGCCATAAATGATCTGCACCTAGATGAAGAGAGAACTGAGTGGAGGAGGGGTAGTGGTGGTGGTGGTGTGTGTGTGTGTGTGTGTGTGTGTGTGTGTGTGTGTGTGTGTGTGTGTGTGTGTGTGTGTGTGTGTGTGTGTGTGTGTGTGTGTGTGTGTGTGTGTGTGGTGGCGGAGGGGGGGGGGGGGGGGCGACACAACTCGACAAATATCCTCCACACTTGTATTCTTTATTCATAAACCAGGTCTAAACCATGAGCTCGCGGGTTTTCGCTGGTGATGAAGATCATTTCCATGACGTTCGTCACAACATCTGTGAACATCAGGTCAGCTCCTTCTCCTCCAGCGTGCAGCTCACTGACCTACATGTCTGAGCAGCAATAAATGGGAGCCAAAGGCAGTGGCACATCCAATGACACTGCAGCCACTGCAGGAACACACTACTGCTGCTGCTGCTGCTTGCTGCTGCATCCGGCCATATTTGATTTCCAGCTGCCTTTTCTGCCTTCCTCTTTCTCCGTGCAGCCTCCAAAGATGCATTAAAGTGCGCTGTGTGCATTCCCAGATACAACCAGAGACCTCCGCTCCGCTCGCCATCCCCCGACCACGTGATTGTCCAAATAATTAATGCAGCACGTCCCCCCCCCCCTCGAAACGCGGCGTCGTCATTAATCGCAAGGACTCTATCAGACTTGAAAACTGAAGAGATCCTCCAAGAAAATAATATACGATCGTGGCTGCACCCGTCGCCCCGGCGCTTTCGCGACCCATCCGAACCGATGGATGCTCTGGTAGGTAAATATTCAGCGTTCTTCCCTTCACGAACATCGACTGTGGTGATGTGTGATGAGTCTCTGTTGGACGGTTCGGGACACAGGCGGCTGTCCACGTCCGACAGGCTCCTGGTTGGTTGTGTTTTTGTGTGGTTGTTTTTAGCAGACGGGTTTGCTAGATCTATTAGAAGAAAGAAAGAAAAAGAAAAAGAAAAAAAACAGTGACATGCATGCACGGATATTTGCGTAGAATAATCGGCTTTGGCCCCAGCACAGAGGCCCCTCTATTTACGGTCCAATCAGCATGTGGACAAAATAAATAAATTGAACTATAACACGACTTTGCTAAATATAGCATTACATCCAGTTCTTTTATTGTCTTTTTTTAATGACTTGAATTCTGTGCTGTAGGCTGGATATAATTTGGTTGTGATATGTGACAGTGGTGGAAGTTTGGGCAGCTGACAGTTCTGCCTCCTTGTAAATCATTCTCGGTAATTCTTGAAAGGGGTGAAGAGGCATTTGGAAGGGGGGGGGGGCGGGGGGGGGGCAGCCGAAAACTGTAAATCTTTCACTTTTATTACCCTCTGAACATATGCCTGCTGCGACAGTACCAGTCCTCAGTTCTTCTTCTTTCTTCTCAGCAAAACGTTCCTCCTCCAAACCATGGATTTATTGGCTCTTATTCCGACTACGGTACTATCGTTTCTATTTCTGTGTAAGAAAGACAAAGGAGGAAAGGTTCTTCTTTGTGTCTCAGAAAGACACAACAAGCAAAAATATGATAATGTGGTTTATTTGAATACAATTGGGGTCATTTACTCCATAGATCACCATCAAATGCACATGTCTTGCGATCAGGACATGACTCAACAAAATCAGCCTGGAAAATAAAAATCAAAAAAAGAGAACGTGTGTGTGTTTTATCCCGGCCGACGACACTGCAGCTTTTACTACGTGGGTTTTCGGCCGGAAAAACGAACGAATGGTGCAAACGGTAAAACGGAGGAGGCAAAGGATGCGGGGTCCAGGAGAATCAGCTCAGGAGCTGGTGTGTGGTGAGCAAACCAGCAAAAGGCAGTGGGGACATTTCCACAGTTCACATGAGGAAATAAACGCCACCCTTCATCAAAATGGATTGGTGAGGGAAGAAGAAGAGAACAATCACGTGAACAAATATGCTTCTATCTCAACGGCTGCGCCTTTATTTGTCATCAGAACGCTTCCGAAACACCCAAAAACCTGAAATGTTGGCTGCAAATCGCAGGCCGATCTGATATTCCTGTAAATTCTCAGCGGGTGATTGATTGCCAGGGATGTTTTTTTTCCTTCTTCAGGAATAAGGGACACCACGTTCGTTTTTTTATTGGTAGTTGAATGCGAGTGCCTCCATTCTTTCGGGAATACTGTCTCCCGTTGGTGTGTGGAAATGTCTGAAAAACAGCAAGATCAGGTTTAGGACAGCATTGTCTGCAGACAAAGGGTGAAGGATTTATTCGAGACGCAGCGTGGAAACGAGCTGTTCGACTTTATGATGAATTGATTCTCAGGTAAGAAGCAATTTGCATGTCAGAATACAACCTTTAACCAGCAGGTTAATATGACGCAAAGACAACGCGGTGATTTATTCCATCCAAAGATTCTTGGTGGTGGATTTTGGGGGATTTGTTGCCAAGTTGCATCTTTTGTTTTTGGTTTTTTTTTATTTTTGTTTGTTTTTTGCCCGTCAGCTGCTTTCCAACATTTTCAACCGATGAGGTTTGGGGCATTTTTCCCTCTGATTTCAGAAACTCCAAGGGAAAGCAGCAACTTTTCTCTCCTTTTCTGACTCTTGGCTCGTAAATCACATTAATTTGTTGTCTTATCATCGCAGTTGGCGTTAGTGGTGATTTATGTGCTTTCAACCACACGCCTTCGTTTTATTACACCTGAATTCTCTGTGAAGGTTATGACGGATTTCAGTGTGAAAACACAAAAGACGATTTCCTTTCTTCCTATTTCTGGATCATTCTGATCCACTCGTATTCCGTGTTTATTTAGGTGCTGCGTCGCCCTCATGACGACACAAGGGTGAAGGAAAAAGAAGCATATTTAAATTAATTAGTCACACTTTTCCTGGTATTCCTTAGTAATAATATTTTTTATATATACGTTTAGATAAATGTGAATTATTCCATCCAGCTGTAAAATCATTGTCAAACATGGCGATTCAGACGAGCCTCCATTTGCTTCAGGGAAAGCAGAGGTCGTATTAACAGGGACTGCTTTATCCTCATTTCTGGTATTTTTCTGAATGAACGAATACACAAAAGCATTTCGTCGAAGGAGTATATATTTGAGGGGGACAAGTAGCTGGGATAATACGTCTGCACATGGAGTCGGGCCCATGTGTGTGAACCAAACTTACCGGAACAGCGCGTAGGCGAAAAACACTGCAGTTTGAAAAGAGAAGCATGTCTGCGACTAGAGACCCAGTGTGCTCAGACCCTCCAGCCGAACAATATCGAGCAGCTTTAACAAATACTCCTCATGCACAGAAAACACGAATCGTCCACCTCCAGGAGCAGATATTAGAAATAATCCTCAGACACGCGCAGGCAGTTTCTCAGGCGACATTCTTCTCTGAGCGGCCGGTCAAACATCTTCTCCTGTTTCACCCGCTGCTGGGACCTAAATGCCTGCTTGGACTTAAGTTTAGCTGCTATTTGAAACTGCTCCTCGTTGTTCATTAAACTTTGACTTAATGCTGAATGACCCGCAGGTCACCGAAAAAGCTTATGACTGCTAAACATTTGGGCTCCTTCTTTGTGTGAAAGTGCACTACATGCACTTTTCTTTCTTTGCACAGGCAGGAAAAAAAACCTGCGGTGATAATATTCATTTAGAAGGACGACGAATGTAGAATATTTGTTAGTTTAACATTTATTATAAAATATTTTCAGGAGTGAAGACGACTGTGTTTATTTGCATTCAGGTCAACAAATGGACCAATAAATCAGCAATTAGACATTTTAATGTTTGTGTTGCAGGTCCAAGTGGCAGCGGTGATGAATGCGTGAGGGATAGAAAAGACATTTGCGCAGATTTCGGTGAGTAACATTTCTTTCATGAATGGGGGGGGGTCAACAGAGACGACTGCTGAACAACACAAACGGTGTATTTTGTTGTGAGGCGACATGTTAGTACCGTCACAGGAGGTTTAAATCTCCAGAAGGGACTTGGAGATGGAAACATTTGGGTCTGCGTTCGCCCGAATAACATCCTCATTTTACTCAACTCAACACACTCACCACAGCCACATTCTCCTGACGCCAAACATGCAAATACTAACATAGAAAAAGGGAAGAATATTTTCACCGCCTCCACCCTGAGCTCCTCATCTACCCGGCTTCTCAGACCCGTCTGACCGCTCCACCGGTGCCTCAGCTCGGTGGCTTCGGTCCGCACCAGGCGCCTTTCTGGGTGAAGTGGCCGAGTATGAAATTCTTTCCCTTGCCTTCCTCCTACGCTTAGTCCTACACTTCTGAGGCTTGTTTTTGCTTTTCATTCCTCTCGGAGGCCGTTTACAACCATAACATTTGCGGTCATAAATTCTGCCGCGGTCCCACACTGACAGGTGCAATTGTCATGCACGGCGCAAGCTGCACCTCCTCGAGCCACCGACATACAGTAGCAGGCCCTTTGATATTTCTCTAACAACTTTGCTACAGTGGGTGACTCTTCGGCCAGACTTGAACAGAATATGTGTGGGTCAATTCAAACGAGAAAGAAGAAACTGGCCAGATGCCAAATGCTGAGGCCGAGACATAAAACATGACGAAATATCACGTATTATCCTCCCACACGTCTCGGTTTCACACACACCTCTACATATTAACACCAGTGACACACACCGGGACATGATAGAGGTCCATTCATGTGCGCGTAAACATGTGATCCAAAAGCGCGCTCACGGCCTCGGTGGCTCTACGTCTGCTCCAGAGGAAACAATGCACGGCGGCTTTGTCAGAGGCTGTGATTAGTGAAAAGCCCATTGTGTGTTTGTGTGTGTGTGTGTGTGTGTCAAATGCTGATTCAGCTCATGTCTGAGTCCCGTAAAGACTCCCGGAGGGTCCTTTTAGCGCAAGTTAAACTTTAACTGTTTTGTGCCCAGAAATGAGCCAACGAGCAGCTTGATTCTGGAGGTTTGTGATTTTGTATCACCGTCATAAAAAAGACTGTTATTTCTAATGTAATGACCACTGCAGCCCACAACACCAGAAAATGTCTGTCTGTGTGTGTGTTATTCCAACAGTAACAGACTCAAGGAGTCTACCGAGGACTGTTAAGGAAGCTCTAACGGTTATAGGATTAATTCACGTGTGCTCATATGAGTCTGATGCATCTTTCTGCACAGGTCACAGACTGGAGCGAAGGTGGGGAAGGCCAATCACGTGAAAAAAAACACCACCCATGCCATTGGATCGACCTGCCACCGGTTTACTGGCTTTGAAATATCAAAAATGCAGAAAGCAACCTACTACGATAACTCTGGGCTGTTCGGAGGGTACAGCTACCCCAAAGCAGACTCCTACAGCTATGGCCCCCGCTCATCAGTCCTACTCCACCTCCAACATGGAGACCGACTACCAGGGCTCAGTGTGTCCCCATCCAGACCGCCGCTGTCCGGCCCCCCGGCCCTCAAAGACACTGACATCAACGGAGACTGTATGCGCCAGAGCAGCAGCCAGAGCAACGGCAGCAGCCAGGCAGCGGGCATTGGGGGAGCAGCAGGCGCCCCCACTGCCGTCCTCCCCCAGCTCCAACAGCTCCACATCGCAGAAGAAGAAATCTCCAACCAGCAGCAGCGCTTCCGGTACAGCCACACCAGCCCTCACGAAGCAGATCTTCCCCTGGATGAAGGAGACCCGGCAGAACGCAAAGCAGAAGAGCAACAACTGCACCACTGCAGGTGTGTGTGTGTGTGTGTGTGTGTGTGTGTGTGTGTTGGGGCCGGGGGGGAGGGGGGGGTATGGGTTGGGCCTCGTTGTGTTTACTGTTTGTCTGAATGATGCTGAAGCTCACTGCCCATTGCTTCCTTTCCAGGTGAGGTGAGTGATGAAAAGAGCCCATCGGGACCTGCGTCGAAACGGGTCAGAACCGCATACACCAGCGCGCAACTGGTGGAGCTGGAGAAGGAGTTCCACTTCAACCCGATACCTGTGCCGCCCCCGGAGGGTGGAAATGGCCAATTTACTGAACCTCACCGAGCGCCAGATCAAGATCTGGTTCCAGAACCGGAGGATGAAATACAAAAAGGACCAGAAGTCGAAAGGGATCGCGCACTCCCCCATGGGACACTCCCCGGACCGGAGCCCACCGCTGAGTGGCCCCAATCACATTGGATACTCTGGCCAGCTCCAGAACGGGCTCAGCTATGACGCGCCATCACCGCCGCCGTTCGCCAAACCCCAGCAGAACATGTACGGGCTGGCCGCGTACACCGCCCCCCCTGGGCGGCTGCATCCCGCAGCAGAAGCGGTACCCGGGCTCGGAGTACGACCACCACGGCATGGCAGAGCAACGGCAACTTTGCCAACGCCAATTTGCAAGGCAGCCCCGTGTACGTGGGCGGGAACTTTGTGGATTCCATGCCAGCCTCGGGGCCCCATGTTTCAACCTCGGCCATCTCCCCCATCCTTCATCCCACCAGCGTGGGACTACAGCTGCGCCGCGCAGATCCCGGGGAACCACCACCATGGACCCTGTGACCCCCACCCCCACATACACAGACCTCACCTCTCACCAAGCGTCTCAGGGAAGGATTCAGGAAGCGCCTAAACTCACGCATTTGTAATGTGTTTCCATTGTGTGTGTGCGTGCGTGTGTGCCAAATTTACGTTGCGCCCTTTTTCTTACCTCACTAGTCGAATAACTACACTCCGATCGAGTCGTGTGTGTTATTACAGTATTATTGATATTTACTATTACTGCAATTGTGTAATTATTTTCTAAATAATACAGCTTGGTCCGGTTCACTTGAATATTTGGGAAGATGCGCAGGGGCACGTTAGCCCGGTTGTCAGATGTTTTTTTGTTGTTGTTTTTCTATGAAGTGCAATGCGCAGTTTTGAATATGTCACGCCGGTACTTGAAGGTAAAATCGTGTAGATTAAACGTAGAAGCTCTTTTGTAGTGAGAGAGACTTGGCATTCCCGTCTGTTTTGTCTCATCCTGTTTATTTATGATCATTCTTGTTTCTGAATACTCATTTGTATCATCATATATTATATTTATTATTTAAACCGTTTTGTATTGCACATTATTTATCGTTTATATGCGAGTATTTATAAGTGTTTTTGTAAGATTGGACAGATCAGTGCACTTGGAAGTGTGGGCAAAACAGGGTTTGGAAAATGACTGGCAGCGTGTTTGGAAAAAAAAGAAACGAGCATTTTTAATTGTATAAATCTGGGACAAATGGGGCATTTTATAGTGTATAAACGCCACAATGTGTCCATGATTAATCGTGTGTCAAACCTTAAGAAAAATGTAGACTATCGAAGTATCCCATATTATTCACACCAGCATGTCATTTTGTGTACTCATTTTCTACTTTAGTCGTCCTTCATTGTTACACCTCTGGGTTGGACCTCCATAAATTTATCAAACCCTAATTATATTGAAATGTTATATTTTATTGTGTTTAACATTTTGTAAATAAAGTGCTCAAACTTGTACTCTTCTATTGCAGTTTGTGGATTTTTGCTCTGAGAAGGAGATCCTGCAGCTCCTGTCAGATAACAGGAGGCCCACTGACTCAGACCAAACAGCCAATCGGACTCCAATGCAAAGTGCATTTCAGCAGAATAAAAGCCCAGAGATTATTGATATTTTATTGTATGAGGGTTTATTGCATCTCCCTCATGTCACTTATCCCTTTCAGACTGGGCCATGATTACCTTCCTCCTCTCTGCTAAACCGATCACTAATTAATCAGTGGAGCTGCACTGGAGTTAGTATAAAAAAATATATGTGCCCATTGATGGGTGGCTGGGAGGACTGTAGCAGAAAGGAAAATAAACATGGTGATTCTCTGACATTGGAAATGAAATGAAAGAGAGTGTGTGTGTGTGTGTGTGTGTGTGTGTGAGAGAGAGAGAGAGCAGTTCATCCTTTATTGCTCCTAGAGAGCCATTTCAAAGCTCATTAATCAAAAACTCGTCGCTTTCAGACTCCTGGCTGATTCCCCCTCCTAGTGAACAAAGCATTTGCATTCCAAATCCAAGTAGCACATTTCAAACAGAGCAGGCCAGTCTTCAATGGGCGGAGGGTGTGTGTGTGTGTGTGTGTGTATATGAGAGAGAATGAGAGAGAACACTACCATGTTCATATGTTTTAAGATGATTTAAGATTTAAGTGCACGAGGGGAAAAGAATAAATCATCATTGAGCGCCCCCCCAAAATTTGAGACACATCAAACGTTAAATTGCTTAATAAAATCTTAATTAAGCACGTTAATGGGTTTTTGTTCTAATTAAATCCCTCCTTCGTTTATGAGAGAAGGTGGGTTATTACATCAGGCTCCAGAGCAGCAGTCTGAGGATGGCGGCCATCTTAACCCTGCTGAGCTCTTTTTCTTCTGCTCACAAGTCATCCATTACACCTTCTTTGATCAAAACAGTTAACATGTAGTGTTTTTGTGCCAGACTCTCAGTAAAAATACAAAATACATTTCTATTGGAATAATTAATGTATTTTAACCTCTGCATCAATCAGCTCTTCATATGATAACTTATATTCTGCTGCATTGGTCAAACTAAGAATGAATGTGATCACCAATCAATATTTAGGCTTATTAGTTTCAAATATGAATATTATTTGAGCTAATCTGGTGGAAATTTACATAACTGAATCAGATGTATTTCTGAGTGTAGTGAGGAAAAATCATGGAGCCATGTTTGCCCACAGGGATCCATAGATGTTTCTCCTCCTGAGCAAAGACGTTACAGAAAAGAATGATTTTCACTTTCTCAGAATGTGGTGGATGAAGCAGGAAACAGGAGATGAGCAGCTCGGGGCTTATGTTGTGTTGCTGATTGGATGACGGGTGGTGACACCGCGCATGCTCAGTGAAGGACCATGACTCCGTGTGAGGAGCAGGTTCTCCCGGGGGCTAACGGAGACCAGCACCAGGTCCCCGGATCCCAGTGTTCGAGTCCTCCGGCCCGTCTCTCCACCTCAGTGTCTGCACAAACGAACATGTGCAAGAACAGGTGCGCAGCCCAGAAACACAGCGTGGATCAACGCACAAAGTTGGCGCACACGACGGAAGCGCACCAGGAGAACATATCGCGATACTTCCAGCGAGTTCCGTACGTCTACGTCCGGAGAGGGCTTTTATTTTCATTTTCCACGCTGTGCAGGAGGGAGAAGAGGAGACACTGCAGAGGAAAAGAAGTGACAAACTGGTACTTTCTTTTTTCACTCTTCTCTGCATGCAGGGACTGTGCCTCAGGATCGAACGCGGATCAAGACTGAATTTCACAACAAAGCAATTAACGGAAGTGAACCGGCGAAGGATTTTCTACTAAAAAAAAAAAAAAAAAAATCAACCCTCCTGACAAACGCTGAGAGGACTGACCCACATTAATCTGTGCAGGGCTGATAACCGGAGCAGGAGGAAAACCGGAGAGAATTCAATGTGAGAAGTGAGATTGTAGTGAGAAGAGACAAAACATTCTGAGCTGCAAATACAGTGAATGAACAAAGTCTGAAGGACATTTGCTTCCAAATATATTCAGGGAAATCATTCTAAAGTTACATTGCTGCCCACCTGCTGTTTGTCTTGCTTATTTATTTACACATTAATTTATTTAACATTCTGTCTGAACTTATCAGTTTGATACGTTTGTGTAGATTGATTTCAGAGTTGATTATCATTAATGTCATTATGATCGTTCATATAACTCAGACTGCCGGTGACTGGAATGTTGGAATGTATTGTGATACTCAGCAGAACTGACTTGTCTAATGATGTTTTTAACATTAAACACTCATTATGAAACAGTGCCTTCATCTTATTCGCTCATACGTTCATATTCTGTCCACATGTGACAAACTGTACATTTTTGGTATGTAAACTATAGATTGTCTCTCAGCCAACTGATGGAACCGCTTTGGTCAATGATTAGTTTGAGCTGTAGGACAGATGGAAAATGATCTGTCACACTGTCAGAGTACTCAAATACAAGAGGACACAAGTGTCTCTGCTGTTGTCATGCCTTTGCTGTCATTAAACTGCACGTGAAGAAGAGGCGGCTGATGATGAAGGGAGCATCGATGCAGTTTGTAGAATCATGAAGTCTAGACAGGAGTTCTGCTGCAGGGCTTCAAGGATGACACAGACTATGAGGTTACAGCCCAGTCACGGGAAGTGTTATTACTTGTCTGCATGTTTGCAGAGACACATTTGTCTTTTGGCTCCTTAGGTGGCCTGTTTGAAACAGTTTGTCCTGACACCCTGACCAAAGTACTTTATCATTATACGCATAGGGCTCATTTGGCATTTTAAGCTGTACATTAATATTTAATGCACCACACCATGCTGTTACAAGCAGGACAACAGGTGCTCTTTGTTATTTGTTAACCACTATAACTGTTCCTTTTTACATGATTGCAAGTGTTCATGCCCATAATGTCATTCATTAGCAAAGCTGTTTGATCAATAAAATGGCTGAAATTGAAGAAAAATATCAAGTGGTGATTCCCAAAACACAAAGAACAAAAACGTGAAACATCTCATAGCAAGCATATACAGTTCACTATCACTAGAGGAGCAAAATACAGAACTAAGGTTTAAATAGGAGAATTGTTTACTTTATTACAAAAAAACACTCAAAATAGTTAATTCAAAGAAAATTGGACCAACTACAGTGAACAGTTGAGATGACATGTCAACACTGTGTTGTTCCAACATGCAAAAAGATACCTGGCTTAATATATGTACATCATCAAATTCCTGGAGTAATACGATGGCTGGAGGGCATCGATCACTTGTCTGTCTGATAACAACGGAATCTGCTGAAAAGGTGCAGCCAAATAAAGTACTCTGAAGAGACTTAGACACATAGAACAGCAGCGCATTAAGTCTGATATATGCTTCTGTGTCGAGTCAACGTCGTACCTAATTTGTAGGGTACGTGCACCTCTCCAGGAATGTGCCACAGCTACGTCGACCTTGACCGTAGCAAACTGTGACTGGACTGCTTGCGTCACATGACTTTCCCAGCTCTCAGAAAATGCAACAGTTTGAACTGTGATTCCTGAGTGAAAAAATGATGCAGATGGAGTTACAGGGGTTAGAAGAGCTGCTCACGTTCAGTTATTATTGCTTGAAGTAAAACAAAAACAAAAACAAAACAGAGCTCCTGGAGCATCACCTGTTTGCTGAGAAAGACAAAGGTTTGGTTTGAAACGTGGTGGGTACAGAGACGACCTCCCCCCTTCCGCCAACTTTTAATTAGAACGACTTTCTATCCTTGTACACCTTGACTGCACCAACTCCACTATCGTTGAGATAGTTGAGCATGAATCAGGATGAAAAGTGGTGGGTACATGTACCCACTGCCCACCCCAAAATCACCACCTTTGCACCTGCCCTAAAGGTGATTTGTGAGTGGTAAAGGAAGCCCATCTTGTTGGAGTCATGCGATAACAAGATCCACGCACTTTCTGTCAGTATCACTTGATGGCAATGGTGTAGGGCTCCTGTGTCCGTTCAACGCAGATGCATGAATCCAGCTTAGTCTCCACCTCACTGAACCGATGTGCTGTTACTGTCTGTTGGAATGAGCACTTAAGACTTTTAATACCGACCTGATGGCGTCGATCCTTCTGCTGCTGACCTTGACAGGTGACTCAATCAGATGGTCAGTGATTTTTATGAAGATAGAAAACATCAGGCGAGACCATGATGAGGGAGGTGAATTCATGTACCACAAAATTTGGAGCCGTCCCTTTGAACAGTTTTTGTTGCGCAATCGTAGGTTTGCTGATTCATGAAACACTTGAACTGTGATGTGTTAAGAGTAACTGCAGCGGAGGAACCTACCGCATTGATCACGCATGTCACAGAAACTGATGTGCGCAGATTTATCTCAGCTCTTACGTGTCAGTGATATTGATATAATTGTAACTAGAATAAATGACTCACTGCGACGGCTGTGATTTAAGAGGGTTTGGTCCGAAAGGCTGCTTTGTGTGAAAGATAACTCACTGATGTGAGGAAACCTGAAGTAAGTCATACATTACACTGGCTCGGAATACACTGGTCCGGTAGTCTGTATCAGAAGGTATTAGGGCCTCTGCACTTCTCTGACGCTCATATGGATTTCTTACACAACGTCTTCTGGATGAAATTATGACTGAATAAATTGCATCTTCATTTATCATGGAAAACCCTCCTGTGCTCACTGTGATACTCAGCTCTCAGCGCTTTCCATAATTATATTAGTGTTCTGCTACACCACGAAATTGATTGCCCAGGAAAATGAACCAGGCTTTGCTATAAATTACACCTATGGATCATAAGAAATGTGTTATTTTGTTTAAAATAGTACCTAATGTAATTAGAGCTCTAATTCATGGCAAGCTACAAGTGTGCTATTACAGTAACAGAGTTTGAAATTTAATCTGTCTGCCGGATAAAGAATGATCCTGTGTGGTTTTCATTTGCAATTCCTCACACATTCATACTTCAGTAAACTCGTCTGTGACTTTCAGATATGAGACATGGATTGTTGGATGACTAACAATTTTCGGATGTTTCATGCGAAAAAGTTCCCCCCCCATCATGCCACTTTTTTCTTTGACCATGAAGGTCAGTCCTGAAAATGGATCCCACTTCACTGACGTTGCCAGAAGTTACTGTGAATGAGACGTCTCAAATATTAACAATTCAATATTACAATAAGAAAATTGTATATTTTGTTCAAAAAAATATATAAAACAAATATATATATATATATATAACATACAGTATAAACAGTAAAAACAACGTCTACAAAGGAATAGTAATGGTAGTGGATGACGCATCAGTAATAATAAGGAGTATGATTATGATCCTGATACACATAGGTTATAGTTGAACTCTGAACTCTCAGTAATATGTTAATATGATAGAGCAGGTGGTGTCTGATTCTTATCCATTAACGTGACTCTTAGTGTCAAGACCATCAAACCTCATGATATGAACCTTGAAACCACTGCAGAAATATATCATTTCCATTTCTAAAGATTAAATAATTTCCCACAAAACAGACTTAATCGTTGACACTTAATTGCCTGGGTGAAAATGTCAACTTGCCTCATGATGCGTGACATATAACACACACCCATATATATATATATATATATATACACACACACACACACACACACACACACACATAACTATTATTTCATTATACTCTCAAATGTCTATTATTTATACCAAAGAAACATGTAAATCTGTAAATCTGATGCAAGTTTAGGTTACACCTGGTACAGCCTCTTTGGCTATAACAAGTGACACATTGGCTTGAACATAAAATGAGTGGATGATTTGAATAAGGTAATGGACATATCAATAATGTATTACCGGTACCTAAAAGTATGAACCAGACGTTGAAGCTGAAGAATATTCAAGTTGTCCTCTGGTCACGTGCTTGGAGCAGCATATAAAAGAATGAGATTGACAAAGATGAAAGCAGTTTCTTTCATAGGGCAGTACGTCTGAGCTTTGACCCTCAGGGGCTGTCATTGGTTGTGAGTACACTTACAGATAGAAAGCTCAGATGTGCAACACAGTGCGGGTAGAAGCCTGCGGTATAATTCCAACAGTGACTGGTAGTCACACCCAAAGGAACGAAGTGGTATAACACAACGACGTACAGGTTTGAGCTTGACCAGGCGAAAAAATCATCACCTTTAAATAAGAACCTGGACCTGTTTCCCCTAAAAGGAATATCAGGGACATAAGACTATGTGTTGTTGTGTGGGCAAAAACAAAAATCCCCAAATCACCGGTCACATGACCCACCGAATATTCCAAAGGTGTTAAAATAAAGGCTAAAGCTATACAATGATCATTCCAGGGTTTGTGACACCTATGTCACCGTAGGCTCTCATAGGTTATAAGTCAACTGACCATATTCTGCCTTCCTGTCTGTCTTTGCCCTTCACATTAGAGGAAGTTATGAATTATGCTACATTCACATGGAAACGGGAACGATAGCTGGGAGACGTTGTCTGGACGTAATGGAAAAGCAAACATGCAAACAAGCAGTCCAACAGAAAAGCACGATGGCAAAACAGGCCCCATGTGACATGTTTCCATGGCAATGTATTGTTTACAATAAATATAAAAAACATTGTGTATTATTTAGCCTTATTATCATAACAATACATATATAGCTATGAAATCCTGTTTTCTCTAGATATTACATCGCAAACTGAAACGACGTCACATCCTGCAGTGAATTTCGTGGCAGTAGACAGTAAAAGTTAAAATATTTTAACTTTGAGCGGCACTACTGTCTGCTGTTTTCCTGGTTTCATGAGAATGCAGCATTAGCTATTAAAACGGACCATTTGTCACTTTGCACACGATTCTATTGTTTGGTGCTCAGTTTGCTGGGCTACTACACATTTCCCACCTCCTGGTGTCCTCTTTACCTACAGGTCTCTGCACTACAATTTAAAATCCAGGAGCACCGTGGCAGCATGCAGGGTTAAGTAATTCTGCACCACTGAGAAAGACATTTGATTTCATTTGTATTGTGTCTTCCGGCGGGTGGAGGTGAGCCCACCTTTGGCTGCAGGAGGAGGGAAGCGGCGAACATATCTTGTGTTTGGAGACACAAAATTGACAATGCATTTATCTTTGAATAATGTAAATGTCCTGAGAATATGGTGGCAGCGGTCCCGGTGTGTCGCAGGGCTGTCAGACGCTGAGCTCTCTCGCCCCGCTGCAGCATAATGTGGCCGTCGGCTCCCCCGGAGCATCGGCTGCTTTGGACGACATGCCTCAGGCCCTGGTTCCAGCTCCAGCTCTATGCACTCGCTCCCCACTTAATTTACACTGGTAACCGAGGGAGTTCATGCAGAAAGCCTGCCAAGAACAATCCCTTCTGCTCTCCCTCTCTTTAAACTTGAGTTAGTTACGAGCGTAACACTCTGGATAAAGGTGATATATCATATCTCAGCAGCCGAGTTAATGCAATTATTTTATCTAAATTCATTAAGCAGAAAATGGACTTGAATACACATTTACATTGTATGAAAAACATCTATTATTTCAAGTTGTTGGCAGCCGTTAAGTGGTCCAGTGAATACCATGAGTTATTGTATCCTAGAAGTGTGTGTTGGTGACTAAAACATGTATTGTTTAAAATGGATGGTTCCTGGCAGGCTGACAATGCTGCTCAGTGAGGCAAAGTGCCAGTAAATTGTTTGTCTTCTGCAGTTGTTTCTTATAATTCTTCTGGGAACTGGTGGCATTGTGTTTGCCAAAGAGAATAATGATAGATGGGGTAAAATCAAACTTGAGGGTTTTTTGCTGGTGGGGGGTGATGCAGTCTGACCAACAGGCATCATCTGAATACTGTGTCCCCAGAAACTACTGTTATCCTGGTGCTGTCCCTGGATCCTCTCTGTCCTAGAAAACAAATTTTTCACAGATAACTTACATTTTGTTTGCTTCCTATCTGATATTGTCACAAATTTTACCATGTCTAATTCTAAAATAACATGTGCATGACAAAATGTGGTCGATACAACAGCACATTTCACTTTGTACAAAACACCAAATGGGCAATCAGCTTCCTGTTGGCCCTAACAACAGGACCACGTCCCCATCTGTTCTCGCTGCAGGACCCAGACAATGCTTCCCCTTCCATTTGCTTTCACTATTTTTGAGGCCACAGAGTAAACACATCTGCCATTTGCTCAAAGTTCTCCAATCACAACAGCTTGGTTATTAAAAACTGGGTAAATGTAGAAGTCATGACGAGAAGTAACATTGAAATATTCTTCAGGATGGGTGCTAAGAAAACAGAGCGTGGCTGTCACTAAAGTGTGATTTGTGGCAAGCCCGGCCTCGCCAACTGTGAGGCACTGAGGTGTGACCGCAGAGATGCTGAAAGTCTCCAGTTGCCTCAGGGCCAGCCAGTCAATTACACAACACAGTCTACCCCGAGCAACGACGTGCACCCTTTAATAGAGGCAGGGCAGAGGGCAAATTCTAACGGTTGATAGTAGCACAATCTTTACAAATATATAGATGAATAAATATGATCATCAGACAGTACTGTGGTCAGCTATGAAAACATGTTTTTTTTCTCCGAGCAGCTGCTCCCAGTAGTTTTACTACACTGTAATACCTTCAAAGGTAGCTGCTTTAAAGTTGTAATAAGGTATTTTAAGCTGTCTAGGCCAGTAACATTACAGCTGCCTATGGATATCAACTGTTTATGAGGACCATGTGTGGGAAACTCCAAGAGGGTCTGTGTTCAAAGAGACCTGTGTCTCCTTTGTGAAACACTTTATCGTGTGGATGCAGATGTGCTTTTTGTTGGAACCTTGCACCTCATCCATTACCCTGGGCCTGCCAGAGAGATAGCGGAGGGTGAATCTATTCAAAAGGACCATGACAGAGCCTGCTGCTCAGCTGAACTTTCCATGAACTAGGCTCAACAGCAGGATCCATGCATCAAAAAAATAAGTAATTTCTCTTTGCTGCTCTGGCCTGTGTTTCATACAGATTGCTGCTATCAACACGTCTGGCATCCTCATGTATCAATCTGTCAATCTGATATTTGGTTGAGCACCATCTCAGTCTCTGAACATACATCCAACGAGTTCCAGGGAAGCAAGAGTCTCTTGACTACGTTGTTCCTTCGAGTCACAATTTCACAGCCTTTTCTGGAAGAATTACATTTCAAAAAAAAAAAAAAAAAGGTATGAATTGTGATTAAAAATTCAGCAAAACCTTCAACAAGACATGCTTGAAACTTATGGACTATTGAAATTTTCAGATATGTTCAGACTTTTAGGTGAAGAAAATTACTTTTAATTCAATTCAAATGCAACACGAAAACTGCACAACTAAGTGTGTGTAGATGTTAGACAAAGATTTTTAAAAAATTACAAATATACACAGACGACACATGAACTAAATAAGCACTATGAAAACTACTTATGCAGATGTATTTATCATTTAAGGTACAACTCAGCATACATGCACAAACTAAGCTTTGCACACACACACGTGGAAATGCTATGTCTGGGGGTGACACTGTGGTGCCTCATGCTGAGGTTAACTGGTCACTCTGAACAGCCTGTAGGTGTGAATGCGAGTGTGAATGGATGCCTGTCTTTCATGTGGCCCTGTGATGATCTGGTGACTCGTCCAGGGTTTATCTTGCTGATGCCGTAGATCAGTTCATGAATGTTGAAAACAGCCATGTTGCTGTCATTACGGTAATCACACTTGCTCTGAAGCCAGCGAACCATTGCTGTAATAACAGCAACTTCAGCTTGGCTGTGAAGTGAAACTCTCCTCGCTCTCCTTCACACGAAGTAGGGGAACCAAGTGCAACTTCTCAGCGTTCAGGAGCCATTCAACGTTTTCTGATAGCACAAACAGTGGCGGAATTACAGCAGTCCAAAGCATGCTAGTGCAAATGTATCGGCAGTGGATGTGTGCTTCAAGAGCTATTGAGTTTGGTTTTTGACACCTACACATCTGTAACTAAGTAACAAAGACTAAAATGAACTAAACTAAATTCATTAGTTGTGAATATTCTAGTATGTGAATTCCTCTTGGGAAATAAAGTAACTATCTACTATCTATCTATGTAGTTAATTGTCCTTAGTTATGTGATCGATTTACGTCATTGCTTACCACTCCTGAACTAGAAATATAAAAGGAATACAGGTAATGGCTCCACTGACAGTCCTCGGGTTGTTTTATGAAAAGTCAGTCGACAAAATTCAATTTCTGTAAGCACTCAGCCTGCACAGCGATGGATTCACTGAGCCTCTGACTCTCAACAAGCATCTGTGTATCCTGGAAACCAGTTTGCTGCCCAACCCCTCCGTCTCCTCCAGCCGCTGCCTCAGCCCTGAAGGCGCATTTCATCCACACACAAAATTAAGTTATATGTGAACTTGGACCAATACACCCTACACCCAACCGCCTACAGGGCAGCATTCACAGAACCACTGGTCTTCTGGAGAACCGCTAACAACTGCACATGAAATGATACCTGACAAAAAACACCACTAAATGCCTCTTAAATATGAATGAACATTTCCTCAAGCTATGAGAGAGTAACGTATGTTGCTGCAAGGATGTCAAGATCTTCAGTCTTTCAGGTGAAATATTTTACCACAGCATTGCATCCTCAGCTGTCCTAATACAACATGTTAAAAGTTGGATTATAGCCAAATCTCTCCAATGAAAAATGTCTTGCCGACAGGATGATGATTAGAACACCGCAGCTGTGAATAAAAAGTCATTCCTTGAGGGTTTGGTTCAGCCTAAAAGAGCAAGGTCTGACCACTAAACTGGAAAGGGTTTGTTCATGTTAAGAGTCTTTAAAATTGTGTAAAGATTGAATTGAATATTATGGGTATTTTACCAGAGGCCAATCCCGTCCTAGACAAACTGTGTGTTACACCCCCAACGACCATGCTGATCCCCTTTTGACTTCACTGCACAAAAGCACGCACATGCACACACACACAGACAGAATACTGGCATCTGATGTAAACACATTTTTTTTAGTAGCAATGGGTAGTGACAGTTTAAAGACAATCATATGAATCACTGGCAATCAATGGAAGGCACTGGCTGCAGGAACACAAACACTGAACACTGGGCTTTTGGCAGCACTGTGAAATCTTATTAATGAAATGTTGCTAACCTTTTGTTATTATAGTCAACCCACTATAAATCACACCAACTGCCAGTGGGGATGTTGCCTCACACCAAAACAACCACCTATGTGTAGCTGTTTTATTTTAAGCTGTATATCTCAATGGGAAACCGATAAAGTGTCTACTGGTTGGTCACTGTTGTAGTTTTCTTTAGTCTGTGTTTCCTCTTGACCCTCAGCGACCCAGTTTGTCTTCTGAGAAACCCGAGACATGGGACATTTACTCAGAAAGTAGGTCTCGATTGAAATGTGTCTGACATTTTGCACATCATTTTGTTTTTATGACCACTGCAACAAACGGATAATCCAGTACAATATTAACTATAGTCAGCCAGTAACTTCACATGTTATATTCTTGAAATCCTGTAAATTCTATATTTTAAAATTGGAGTGTGAGTATTTCACATGTAGGTTAGTATCAATACTGATTAGACATGTCACCAGATAAGTCTACATGTTTCACAACATGTAGCATTTCTAAATATGATCAACAGCCTGTTGGGCAGTTTTGCTCTTAAATGTGATGTGTTTTATATTAACTAGCCATAATTGGTGTGCAGCACAATATCATGTTCACACCAAACAGAATGTGAATATATATATATAAGTCCTGAAAACAACACAACACTGATGCAATGTGCACCGAGTCTTAAAGAGTGCACTCAACATGAGAAAGCTAGGATGAGCTAGATAAGATATTACATCCTCAAAGATGTAAGCCTATATGGTGAAAACTGGAGAGGGTCATTTAAGACAATAAAAAGCCATACAAATGAGTTTCATCCACAATTAGTGTGATATTAAGCCTTTATCTTGTGATTTTAATATCCCTGCCTTTCATCATTTAGCATAAATTAGCTAAACTAACCCTCATGCCAATATAACTGACAGAATAGCTACACAGCAGTTATGGACTCGTAAAAACCCTTTAATTAACGGCTCAGTGTGCAATCTGATGGGATGAATCACTGTTCTAGAGAATAGCCAGGTGTAGTAGCCCAGTGATTATACCTTGGTATTTTCTCAGGAGTTGCTCCATCAGACCACTGATGAGACAAATAATTTGGTACCTGATGGGGGAGTTTCTCCCACATGTGGTTCAGAGATTCCACATGTGTAGGCCGAGACAGAAATCAGAAATCACTTGAGGTGGCTTTAAGTCATTGGACATCAAACATACTTCAAATCCTGTCAATGTTATATTCAGACTGAAGAAGCACGTTATCGCGGTGGAGGATTTGGACTCTCTCCCCTAGAAATAAAGGTAATCGTCATGGGAGAGCCATAAACAGATACTTCCAAAGGTACTACCAGCATCTGTAGCAGTCAGCAACTTGAAAGAGCAGTTAATTGTGGCCATCAAGAAAATTTTCATCTATTCAGTCTAGATCTGGGGTGCCCAAACCAGTTCTAGATCTGGGGTGCCCAAACCAGTCCTCCAGCGCTACCTATCCAGGTGCAGGTTTTACACGTCACCTTGCTCCTCCACACCTGATCACCTGAACCAATCTCTGTAAAGTTCTGCAGAGGCCTGACAATGATTAGCTGATCAGGTGTGCAGAAACAGAATGACATTACAACCTGAAGGACATGTAGTTCTCAAGGACTGGTTTGGGTATCCCTGGTCTAGGACTGCAACTAATGATTATTTCTGTGTTGACAAATCTATTAAGTGAATTTTTGATCAGACACGATTATCTTCTTCATCATTAAGCACCTACTTTGGACTTCTGTTCCGTTTAACCTGCTTAAATCTTCACACTTATGAAAGTTTCCCTGTCTTTGAAAACAAGGTTCTTCCATGGTTTTCCGACTGACAGGGACTAACACACACCATATTATTATTATGTCAGTGCATCTTAGGCTGATGGTTTATTGACAAATTAGCATGGAATTTAAAAACATCCACGAGGTATCAACCTTTTTTGTGAACTTCTCTGTGGTACGTGATGATCCAGCGACTCCGGGGTGTCATTGATTCCGGTGTTCGTTCATCGCCGTAAATGCTGCCATGGAATGAGAGTTGATCTTCACAGAGCTTGCATTCAACATGTTTTTCTGGATTATTTTCAAATGAAATGTTGGGTTGGAGTTTTCGAGCTTCTTTGTGTGTTGTCCCACCATAATCTGTGCGTTCCTCTTCTCTCTTCTCACTGCCCCAGTAGTTACAGATGAGTATGAAGCTGCAGGTGTGCGATTTCAACAATATCACGACAAAGACGTAATCGTTTATGTCAACTAACCTTTGCAGCCCTAATTCAGTCTTTTTGTTTTGATAGTCAGAAAACGCTGAAAATGAGGCTTTGATGAGTGCTACATCCACAACTTCGGATGTGATCTTTTGTTGAGGAAGCACAGTCACATGAACGATGTATATAGGTCAACTTGGTTGTTGTTTTCCCACAGTGCAGCTGGATTGAAATGATCGGTATAGAAAGTCACCATTAATCAACTGAGGAACTTCCAGGAGTGTGACTGAGCTGTGAACTGTAACAAGACATGTCACAATGCACAGATTACTATTTGATAAATGGATATATTAGCATTTAGAGCTAACATTGTTTGGATACAATATTTGACATGCAAATGTTGGTGCCTTTGCTTTTAATGCCAGGATAAACCCGTCGTTAATCATCATGAATTCCCACCATGTTTGTATTTGTAGGCAAACTGAAAGTCATAGTTATGTTACCCACCTTTCATTCCTGAATTTTGTATTATAATATTGTCAAACAATCACACCAGTTCCTGCAGCTTTGTTGCAATGTCCTAGTAGCAGTTGATTCATACTTGTTATGGAAAATGGTTGCATTGCATTGTTTGTGCACCTTCCCATTGTACCTGCATGTTGGTATTATGCTCCTGACAACAACTGGAACTGGTCCGTGTAGTTCTGTAGTGAGGAGATGAAAACCAACAAACGGTAGGGAGGGAAATCCTTTCTAAAAGTGCACCTGATAGAATGAAAAATGGAAAAACAGCTTTGAAGATTTAATCTGAGCTGTTAAAGGGAGTCAACAGAGGACGGGAGGAAAATGCGTCCTTTTGAAGTGCATCAGTGTTTTATGCACAGTGCTGCTGTGAGGATCTGTAGAGCAGACATCTTCATTTCATTTCCTTTCAAGAAGGATGAAGGGTAAGCCACTGGAAAACTTGCACTGTTTTTAAGCAGCCGCTGTATGTGTTTCACATAACTCTTAAACTCTGAGCACGGAGGAAATTATAATTAATCTGTTAATGACAGTTGGGGCTGTCATAAGCTCAGGGAGTGCATAATAAATTGCTATAATAAAAATTAAGATTGCATGCATCATTGAGGCCTTCAGAGGGTTTGTTTAATGTAGTTAAAAAAATGGTAGAAGCCATCGTGGCGTCCACCGCTCTACCAGGAGAACGCTAATTTCTGAGTGACACTTAACCTGCTGTAGCTCAACCACAGCAGAGGGAGGAACCCTAATGAGTTTTCCTGAATCCCATTTTGAGGAGCACTGAGGTGGATAGCCTGTTTTGTATCCCAAAGGCACAAATAATAATAATTATTATTATTATTATAATAATGAGCACAACTTTGTTTTCAGGGGATATCAAGTTGGCCGTCCGAAAATCAAGACAATTTCAAATTCACAAAATACAGAACAAAATGATGACACTTATCTTCCCAGCAACAGAGAATGCTGGTCAGAGTTTGTGAGCAGAACACTGGACAAATGACCACATGTTCCAAAACATAATCCGAAGGTTAAAGGTCACCTTGTTCACTTGTTCTTCTTCCCCTTAACTGCAACATGAAAGAAACTGAATCGTCTTTGGCGTGCTCTGAGATGCACTGCAGCGGAGGATTTCCCCTTCTTTGACGAGCCAAAGCTTCCTCTTTGGCGCAGAATCCCATGAGAGACAAACCCTTGACTTCTGCCCTGGAGGAAGAAAAGATCATAACTTAAGTACTGCCAGGATTTGAATATTAGATAATGTTAGAAATGCCAAATGAGGACACTCCATGTTTGAGATGAGCATGTTTTGTTCATGCAGGGCTTCAGAGCACAGCTTGGCTGACTGGTTTCATGTCTAGTTACCATGACTTGTGTCACCTCTCCTGGCTCTTTTGAGCAGAAATGTTTTGTCAAGGAGGAGTCTTGGAACCTTATCTTTGGCTGTGTTGTATGGGACACATGGGGCCTCGTTTGGGGTTTAGCTCCAGGGCAAGCTGGTATATTGCACTTGTAGCCTGACACCAGTTGACACAGCATAGTTGCCCAGGTCACCCTACAAAAACACTGTTCTCCCTCTCGCTCTGGATGAATCCACCAAACAATGGAGATATGTTTGTTGACAGACAGACTCTAAATGAGACTAAGCTAATTTAGCTCAACCCTGGAGGAATCCGCAGTGAACTTTAAAGCGATGACATCCTTCCTGTCTAGGTCTTCAACTTGGCAATACACTCGTTATGTCAAACGCGTCAGTTGTTCTCAGTCAATAAGTGATGTTTTAACAACTCTTCATCTTTTGCCAAAAAAGTCAACTACAGAAAACTTCTTTCAAAGATGAGGCTTTGCTTTCAGATTTGTTACAGTTGAAGCATGAGCTCGTAAAGCTGAAAGCAGATGTCTGGTGGAAAACTCGTGAGATGAATCTAATAGAGCCTCAGTGGAGGGACTGCAGCAGCTGGACCTGAACAGTGATTCATCTTTTTGTTTGTTAACTTTGTCTGATTAAGCCCCTTGTTACCACGGACCCATCACCAATTATCAACAGTGTTGACAGGTGGGAAATGTAGGATAATCCTACCAATCCTAGTAGTAGTATTTTGAGGGGAAATTATCGTACAACCGTCATAACCGAAATAAGCCTACTAATGTACTATTGAAAATGAAAATAAGAATAATAGTGGATCCGTTTTATTTACATAGCACTTTTCTGGAGACTCAGGGACCCTTTACAACGGATACATTATTCATTCATGCCGCAGTCACACACTGATGGAGGTAAGCTAAATCTGTAGCCATAGCTGCCCTGGGGCAGACTGACAGAACTCCAGTCCGTCAGTACGGAATGGATTCTCAACTCAGTGGCGTTAGACTGTATGTGTATGTGTCTTTTAAATAAATGATGGTTGGCAATCGATGTGCCGTTACTGAGGAGTGTTTGAGGGGAGGGCGCAGCTTCTCATTCAATCCGTCACAATCAATGACGCAGGGACGTCATTTGCATCTCCTGCCCTGCAAAGCACAATTGGCCAGAAACATGTCACATGGGAACAGATGCCTTCAGCGTTCCCAAAAAACAAAACAAACCCCCCCCCCAAACAAACCCTCCCTCCCACCATACATTAATGGAATGATCAAATTGTCGTACATTTGGCTATTTGGAGGATTACTGATCGTACAGAGTATTGTACAAATACGATAATTATAGTACACTGGGTAAGGCTGATTATCAGCCACTTGTCTCTAAGCTCGTCTGAAGATACCATGTTACTGTTGTTCAGGTGTACTTCTCCTCATCGCCACCTTCCACCTTCCATCCACCATCTCTTTATTTCCCTTCTTGGCTGTGCTGTAGTCCTATAGAACACTGTCATGTCACCCACCAGCCATGAAAGATAATTGTGGACCAAAAGGAGCAATGGGCTTAATTTTCCAAATTAAGTGAAACTTAATAATGTTCACCTAAATCCTGGCAGTGATTAATGACTGTGGGAAGTCTATGCAACAGTGTTACGTACATGCAGGTCAACTGCTTTGTGTGGTGTGTAAACAATTCATTAGGTTTCTGCATAATAATTTAGAACAAAACTGTTCAGGATTTTAAAACATGAGCAACTAGAAGTACTATGAAGTAAAATGCTTCTTATTTCTTATGAACATTCACATTTGAACACACTGTTGATTGACATTTCTGCCAGTAATCCATATTAGATAGTCACAAATGGCTTTAATGATGAAAACATTCAGGTTCAGCAGTAGGAAAGTCAAGAAGCACCTTTGAGTCAATGTAGTGATCTCAAACAGGGTCTTTGGATAATTCTGCTATCCCTTCCATTGTTAAGGGCTCATCGTGCTGCCTTCAAGCCAATGTGTGCACATGTGAAATGCCAAAAAAATGTATGTCTAAATGAACAGTCAGCAAATTTACGTCCTCATAGGTGGAAATTCATGATTATTAATGTCCAATAACATCAACAACACTCCCAAACGAGCTGGATGTAGTGGTGGGACAGATGACCACACACACACTGGGGGGTATGGGCAGTGTTAACGTATTCATACAGAACGCTGAAACAACATGAAAACAGACACTGGATGGACAGAAATGTCGGTCAAGTGCTTGTTAAACACCTCATACATCTGAGAAGCAATGAGATGTTGCCATGGTGATGCAAAGTGAGTGAAACTGATTCAGCTAAGAAACATACCAGGAGACCAAAGTTTTAGACATCATTTGGCGTCTAATGGGCAGTTGGAAGCTGGGATTGTCACTCTTTGAATGTCAAGCCACAAAGTGTGTGCACATTTAATTGTTAAGGTCAATATATTGCGTGAAGACGACATATTTTCTTACAGCATTACATAAAAAGCTTTTATGGCCACAAGGACACAAATGTGTTTGACAACTTAGCCACTCGCTCTATGACCATCAGTCATTTCTCATTTTCTCATTAAGAGACTTATGAGAACACAAACATGCAGTGTTCACTATTCACATGACCACGGCAGGCAGCACTCCCCCAGTGGACCATTTACTTTTTCCATACATTTAGGGAAAATATATAATCATTCTTTTTAATTACTGCTCTTAGGCACTCTATTAAAATTCTAATTCACCTCATCCACCTCGATTGATCTCTTCACAGTGGGTGGCTATGGTGAAATGCACTGTATAATATTCATGCTGGTCCGCCTTGGTTGTGCTGTGTGTCAGAAGCCATCTCACAGCGAATCCCTCACCCACCTTGGAGCGCAGCCTGTGGAACTGATGAGGTGAAGAGCATTGCTCTGCAGCTCCATGCTAGTAATCACGGGACTGAAGAAACACATACATCATCTGCCACACAGGTTGGCATGGTGAGAGAAAAGCCTTCACATCACGTAAGATGTTGGACAAATGATGGCCATACGTGTGTTTGTCTCCTCACAGATGGCTGTGCATCTTCAGTCAGGAAAAAGCTGAGCCTGGCACTTATTCCCCTCCCCCCAATCCACTCCTCTTGCTCCCTCTTCCTTACTCCCTCCATCAGTCTTTTGGAACTCGTCGGTTTTTTATGCTTCTCCTCTGCAGGAGGTTTGATATTGGCAACACAGTTAGTGCCCTCCACGGAAATAACAGTGGAAAAGATGACATAAATTATTTGCCAATTGTTTGACACATGCAGGGCATTGTCCTTGCTATAATCATCAGCACTCTGTCACCTGAAGGTACGAGCGGTGCCACTGCTGCTTTGTGTCTCTGCTAAGCCTCAAAGGTGGTTCATGGCTTTTGAAGGCTGGGAAAATGAATCACTTCTTGCTATAAATTGCAAGGTTTCTGCACTGGATGTTGCAGATACACCGGATCTCCAGCCTACTGATGAGTCTGACTGTGATACCGATGCTGTATTAGCACATTATTGATTGCATTATATTTTTAAGTCAAGTTAGTGATTTAAAGAGCACAAGATCATCTGTATATTTCATGAGTGGATGTGAACTTCTTAACATTTTAATACATAAAGGGTTATTGTTAATTTTATAAAGGAGAAAGTTAATTTGTCAATTTGTTCATTTTGGAACATTTTCTTAGGATCTATACCACTTATTTACTACAGAAAATATTTGGGTCCTGTTACTTCGTGATGAGGTAGATCATTGCACATATTTATTTAGCTGTAAATATCAATTAACACACTGCAATGTAAACAATAGGCAATAATTACAATAATAATTAGGCTATGATTTAAACGATCGTACATACAATAAAACTATTTGAACTATGTTGCTCAGCAACAACCCAGCAGCAACAGCTGAGACCCAAACAGTCAGTTTGGTCCAGGGTCTGCTCTGCAGTTCACAATCAACAAACAGAACAATACGGTCGTACTACAGGAGTCTTTCAGTCTTATTTCCCCTGGTGATACTGAGCAGTCTATGTAATTCTATTAACAGTGGAGAAGAGAGAGAGAGAAATGATATTAGTTTATGCCTATAAGTGTCTGGCTTACTTTCAAAGCGCTTGAAATAGATTTTAGTTTAGCCCGTATAAAGGCTATCATTATTAACTTGCCGGTGGTGCGGTTCTTAAGTAGCATCGTCAGTAAACAAAAGAGAAAGTCATTGCTCAGGCCCATTGCGTGGATGGTACAGCAAATTATAGTGCATGGATATGAGACGTAGTGCTGGATCAATACATAATTTCACAAAATAGAGAATGATGTGCAGGCTAGAACAGGGAAATACAACAACAGACGAAAACAGTCCCTCCTCATGAAAAATGTTCATTATCAATGGGGGAGGTGTTTTGTCTAGATGTAATGAGATACTGTCACGCTGTGGTACAGTGCAGAACAAGCAGAGCCACCCCTATGCAGCCTGTACCATTCTATAATGTCCTTGCCCTTGATCAGTTCCCGCTGCCTTCAATTGCACCGAAACACATTATAAATTAATCACCTCAGCTCGCAATTTGCATAAAACACACACAGCACCATTTCCATTCACCTCTATGAACTGGATTAGGAGGCACTGCATTAAAAGGCACATTAAAAAAGATGTGTGGCGAAAGGTTGGAATTCTGCGACGGCATCGGAGCAATTCTGATGAGAATTATAATAAATGTGCGCCTTGCAACTAGAGGAATGGAAGTAAAATGACATTCCTCTGATGAGTCATTCAGTTTCTTCATTTTTTGCAGCATAACACA